>NW_026907904.1:0-165929 GCF_033807575.1 Cydia pomonella
ATAACACTATATCTAGAGTGATACTCGGCAGCATATTAATGGTGCACGGGCATCAAAAAATAAACTTTAGCTTTCAATTAACATTTGCATTCATTGAAGGTTTTCGGCATCTTAGACGGCAGGCGAGTAAACTACACCCACTGCATCGTACAGAGCGTTATATCATCAATCAAATAACAGTACTTCTAGAGTGATACTCGGCGGCATATTAATGGTGCACGGGCATAAAAAAGAAACTTAGGCTTTCTATGAACATTTCCATTCATTGAAGTTTTTCGGCATCTTAGACGGCAGGCGAGTAAACTACACCCACTGAATCGTACAGAGCATTATATTTTCTATCAAATTACAATATTTCTAGAGTGATACTCGGTGGCATATTAATGGTGCACGGGCATCAAAAGAGACTTTGGCTTTCTATGAACATTTGCATTCATTGAAGAAAATTTGCATCTTAGACGGCAGGCGAGTAAACCGCACCCACTGCATCGTACGAAGCATTAAATTCTCGATCAAATAATTTTATTTCTAGAGTGATACTCGGCGGCATATTCATGATGCACGGGCATCAAAGAGACTTTGGCTTTCTATGAACATTTGCATTCATTGAAGTTTTTCTGCATCTTAGACGGCAAGCGAGTAAACTACACCCACTCTATCGTACAGAACATTATACTATGTATCAAATAACACTATATCTAGAGTGATACTCGGCAGCATATTAATGGTGCACGGGCATCAAAAAAGAAACTTTAGCTTTCAATTAACATTTGCATTCATTGAAGGTTTTCGGCATCTTAGACGGCAAGCGAGTAAACTACACCCACTCTATCGTACAGAACATTATACTATGTATCAAATAACACTATATCTCGAGTGATACTCGGCAGCATATTAATGGTGCACGGGCATCAAAAGAGACTTTGGCTTTCTATGACCATTTGCATTCATTGAAGTTTTTCTGCATCTTAGACGGCAAGTGAGTAAACTACACCCACTCTATCGTACAGAACATTATACTATGTATCAAATAACACTACATCTAGAGTGATACTCGGCGGCATATTAATGGTGCACGGGCATAAAAAAGACACTTAGGCTTTCTATGAACATTTCCATTTATTGAAGTTTTTCGGCATCTTAGACGGCAGGCGAGTAAACCACACCCACTGTATCGTACAGAACATTATATTACCTATCAAGTAACACTATATCTAGAGTGATCTTCGGCGACATATTAATAGTGCAAGTGCACAAATAAGAAACTTAGGCTTTCTATGAACTTTTGCATTCATTGAAGTTTTTCGGCATCATAGACGGCAGGAGAGTAAACTACACCCACTGCATCGTACAGAGCGTTATATCATCAATCAAACAACAGTACTTCTAGAGTGATACTCGGCGGCATATTAATGGTGCACGGGCATAAAAAAGAAACTTAGGCTTTCTATGAACATTTCCATTCATTGAAGTTTTTCGGCATCTTAGACAGCAGGCGAGTAAACTACACCCACTGAATCGTACAGAGCATTATATTTTCTATCAAATAACAATATTTCTAGAGTGATACTCGGCGGCATATTAATGGTGCACGGGCATCAAAAGAGACTTTGGCTTTCTATGAACATTTGCATTCATTGAAGAAAATTTGCATCTTAGACGGCAGGCGAGTAAACCTCACCAACTGCATCGTACGAAGCATTAAATTCTCGATCAAATAATTTTATTTCTAGAGTGATACTAGGCGGCATATTCATGATGCACGGGCATCAAAGAGACTTTGGCTTTCTATGAACATTTGAATTCATTGAAGTTTTTCTTCATCTTAGACGGCAAGCGAGTAAACTACACCCACTCTATCGTACAGAACATTAAACTATGTATCAAATAACACTATATCTAGAGTGATACTCGGCAGCATATTAATGGTGCACGGGCATCAAAAATGAAACTTTAGCTTTCAATTAACATTTGCATTCATTGAAGGTTTTCGGCATCTTAGACGGCAAGCGAGTAAACTACACCCACTCTATCGTACAGAACATTATACTATGTATCAAATAACACTATATCTAGAGTGATACTCGGCAGCATATTAATGGTGCACGGGCATCAAAAAAGAAACTTTAGCTTTCAATTAACATTTGCATTCATTGAAGGTTTTCGGCATCTTAGACGGCAGGCGAGTAAACTACACCCACTGCATCGTACAGAGCGTTATATCATCAATCAAATAACAGTACTTCTAGAGTGATACTCGGCGGCATATTAATGGTGCACGGGCATAAAAAAGAAACTTAGGCTTTCTATGAACATTTCCATTCATTGAAGTTTTTCGGCATCTTAGACGGCAGGCGAGTAAACTACACCCACTGAATCGTACAGAGCCTTATAATTTCTATCAAATAACAATATTTCTAGAGTGATACTCGGCGGCATATTAATGGTGCACGAGCATCAAAAGAGACTTTGGCTTTCTATGAACATTTGCATTCATTGAAGAAAATTTGCATCTTAGACGGCAGGCGAGTAAACCGCACCCACTGCATCGTACGAAGCATTAAATTCTCGATCAAATAATTTTATTTCTAGAGTGATACTCGGCGGCATATTCATGATGCACGGGTATCAAAGAGACTTTGGCTTTCTATGAACATTTGCATTCATTGAAGTTTTTCTGCATCTTAGACAGCAAGCGAGTAAACTACACCCACTCTATCGTACAGAACATTATACTATGTATCAAATAACACTATATCTAGAGTGATACTCGGCAGCATATTAATGGTGCACGGGCATCAAAAAAGAAACTTTAGCTTTCAATTAAGATTTGCATTCATTGAAGGTTTTCGGCATCTTAGACGGCAGGCGAGTAAACTACACCCACTGCATCGTACAGAGCGTTACATCATTAATCAAATAACAGTACCTCTAGAGTGATACTCGGCGGCATATTAATGGTGCACGGGCATCAAAAGAGACTTTGGCTTTCTATGACCATTTGCATTCATTGAAGTTTTTCTGCATCTTAGACGGCAAGCGAGTAAACTACACCCACTCTATCGTACAGAACATTATACTATGTATCAAATAACACTATATCTAGAGTGATACTCGGCAGCATATTAATGGTGCACGGGCATCAAAAAAGAAACTTTAGCTTTCAATTAACATTTGCATTCATTGAAGGTTTTCGGCATCTTAGACGGCAAGCGAGTAAACTACACCCACTCTATCGTACAGAACATTATACTATGTATCAAATAACACTATATCTCGAGTGATACTCGGCAGCATATTAATGGTGCACGGGCATCAAAAGAGACTTTGGCTTTCTATGACCATTTGCATTCATTGAAGTTTTTCTGCATCTTAGACGGCAAGTGAGTAAACTACACCCACTCTATCGTACAGAACATTATACTATGTATCAAATAACACTACATCTAGAGTGATACTCGGCGGCATATTAATGGTGCACGGGCATAAAAAAGACACTTAGGCTTTCTATGAACATTTCCATTTATTGAAGTTTTTCGGCATCTTAGACGGCAGGCGAGTAAACCACACCCACTGTATCGTACAGAACATTATATTACCTATCAAGTAACACTATATCTAGAGTGATCTTCGGCGACATATTAATAGTGCAAGTGCACAAATAAGAAACTTAGGCTTTCTATGAACTTTTGCATTCATTGAAGTTTTTCGGCATCATAGACGGCAGGAGAGTAAACTACACCCACTGCATCGTACAGAGCGTTATATCATCAATCAAACAACAGTACTTCTAGAGTGATACTCGGCGGCATATTAATGGTGCACGGGCATAAAAAAGAAACTTAGGCTTTCTATGAACATTTCCATTCATTGAAGTTTTTCGGCATCTTAGACAGCAGGCGAGTAAACTACACCCACTGAATCGTACAGAGCATTATATTTTCTATCAAATAACAATATTTCTAGAGTGATACTCGGCGGCATATTAATGGTGCACGGGCATCAAAAGAGACTTTGGCTTTCTATGAACATTTGCATTCATTGAAGAAAATTTGCATCTTAGACGGCAGGCGAGTAAACCTCACCAACTGCATCGTACGAAGCATTAAATTCTCGATCAAATAATTTTATTTCTAGAGTGATACTAGGCGGCATATTCATGATGCACGGGCATCAAAGAGACTTTGGCTTTCTATGAACATTTGAATTCATTGAAGTTTTTCTTCATCTTAGACGGCAAGCGAGTAAACTACACCCACTCTATCGTACAGAACATTAAACTATGTATCAAATAACACTATATCTAGAGTGATACTCGGCAGCATATTAATGGTGCACGGGCATCAAAAATGAAACTTTAGCTTTCAATTAACATTTGCATTCATTGAAGGTTTTCGGCATCTTAGACGGCAAGCGAGTAAACTACACCCACTCTATCGTACAGAACATTATACTATGTATCAAATAACACTATATCTAGAGTGATACTCGGCAGCATATTAATGGTGCACGGGCATCAAAAAAGAAACTTTAGCTTTCAATTAACATTTGCATTCATTGAAGGTTTTCGGCATCTTAGACGGCAGGCGAGTAAACTACACCCACTGCATCGTACAGAGCGTTATATCATCAATCAAATAACAGTACTTCTAGAGTGATACTCGGCGGCATATTAATGGTGCACGGGCATAAAAAAGAAACTTAGGCTTTCTATGAACATTTCCATTCATTGAAGTTTTTCGGCATCTTAGACGGCAGGCGAGTAAACTACACCCACTGAATCGTACAGAGCCTTATAATTTCTATCAAATAACAATATTTCTAGAGTGATACTCGGCGGCATATTAATGGTGCACGAGCATCAAAAGAGACTTTGGCTTTCTATGAACATTTGCATTCATTGAAGAAAATTTGCATCTTAGACGGCAGGCGAGTAAACCGCACCCACTGCATCGTACGAAGCATTAAATTCTCGATCAAATAATTTTATTTCTAGAGTGATACTCGGCGGCATATTCATGATGCACGGGTATCAAAGAGACTTTGGCTTTCTATGAACATTTGCATTCATTGAAGTTTTTCTGCATCTTAGACAGCAAGCGAGTAAACTACACCCACTCTATCGTACAGAACATTATACTATGTATCAAATAACACTATATCTAGAGTGATACTCGGCAGCATATTAATGGTGCACGGGCATCAAAAAAGAAACTTTAGCTTTCAATTAAGATTTGCATTCATTGAAGGTTTTCGGCATCTTAGACGGCAGGCGAGTAAACTACACCCACTGCATCGTACAGAGCGTTACATCATTAATCAAATAACAGTACCTCTAGAGTGATACTCGGCGGCATATTAATGGTGCACGGGCATCAAAAGAGACTTTGGCTTTCTATGACCATTTGCATTCATTGAAGTTTTTCTGCATCTTAGACGGCAAGCGAGTAAACTACACCCACTCTATCGTACAGAACATTATACTATGTATCAAATAACACTACATGTAGAGTGATACTCGGCGGCATATTAATGGTGCACGGGCATCAAAGAGACTTTGGCTTTCTATGAACATTTGCATTCATTGAAGAATTTTTGCATCTTAGACGGCAGGCGAGTAAACCGCACCCACTGCATCGTACGAAGCATTAAATTCTCGATCAAATAATTTTATTTCTAGAGTGATACTCGGCGGCATATTCATGATGCACGGGCATCAATGAGACCTTGGCTTTCTATGAACATTTGCATTCATTGAAGTTTTTCTGCATCTTAGACGGCAAGCGAGTAAACTACACCCACTCTATCGTACAGAACATTATACTATGTATCAAATAACACTATATCTACAGTGATACTCGGCAGCATATTAATGTTGCACGGGCATCAAAAAAGAAACTTTAGCTTTCAATTAACATTTCCATTCATTGAAGTTTTTCGGCATCATAGACGGCAGGCGAGTAAACTTCACCCACTGCATCGTACAGAGCGTTATATCATCAATCAAATAACAGTACTTCTAGAGTGATACTCGGCGGCATATTAATGGTGCACGGGCATAAAAAAGAAACTTAGGCTTTCTATGAACATTTCCATTCATTGAAGTTTTTCGGCATCATAGACGGCAGGCGAGTAAACTACACCCACTGCATCGTACAGAGCGTTATATCATCAATCAAATAACAGTACTTCTAGAGTGATACTCGGCGGCATATTAATGGTGCACGGGCATAAAAAAGAAACTTAGGCTTTCTATGAACATTTCCATTCATTGAGTTTTTCGGCATCATAGACGGCAGGCGAGTAAACTACACCCACTGCATCGTACAGAGCGTTATATCATCAATCAAATAACAGTACTTCTAGAGTGATACTCGGCGGCATATTAATGGTGCACGGGCATAAAAAAGAAACTTAGGCTTTCTATGAACATTTCCATTCATTGAAGTTTTTCGGCATCTTAGACGGCAGGCGAGTAAACTACACCCACTGAATCGTACAGAGCATTATATTTTCTATCAAATAACAATATTTCTAGAGTGATACTCGGCGGCATATTAATGGTGCACGGGCATCAAAAGAGACTTTGGCTTTCTATGAACATTTGCATTCATTGAAGAAAATTTTCATCTTAGACGGCAGGCGAGTAAACCGCACCCACTGCATCGTACGAAGCATTAAATTCTCGATCAAATAATTTTATTTCTAGAGTGAAACTCGGCGGCATATTCATGATGCACGGGCATCAATGAGACCTTGGCTTTCTATGAACATTTGCATTCATTGAAGGTTTTCGGCATCTTAGACGGCAAGCGAGTAAACTACACCCACTCTATCGTACAGAACATTATACTATGTATCAAATAACACTATATCTAGAGTGATACTCGGCAGCATATTAATGGTGCACGGGCATCAAAAAAGAAACTTTAGCTTTCAGTTAACATTTGCATTCATTGAAGGTTTTCGGCATCTTAGACGGCAGGCGAGTAAACTACACCCACTGCATCGTACAGAGCGTTATATCATTAATCATATAACAGTACTTCTAGAGTGATACTCGGCGGCATATTAATGGTGCACGGGCATCAAAAGAGACTTTGGCTTTCTATGACCATTTGCATTCATTGAAGTTTTTCTGCATCATAGACGGCAGGCGAGTAAACTACACCCACTGCATCGTACAGAGCGTTATATCATCAATCAAATAACAGTACTTCTAGAGTGATACTCTGCGGCATATTAATGGTGCACGGGCATAAAAAAGAAACTTAGGCTTTCTATGAACATTTCCATTCATTGAAGTTTTTCGGCATCATAGACGGCAGGCGAGTAAACTACACCCACTGCATCGTACAGAGCGTTATATCATCAATCAAATAACAGTACTTCTAGAGTGATACTCGGCGGCATATTAATGGTGCACGGGCATAAAAAAGAAACTTAGGCTTTCTATGAACATTTCCATTCATTGAAGTTTTTCGGCATCATAGACGGCAGGCGAGTAAACTACACCCACTGCATCGTACAGAGCGTTATATCATCAATCAAATAACAGTACTTCTAGAGTGATACTCGGCGGCATATTAATGGTGCACGGGCATAAAAAAGAAACTTAGGCTTTCTATGAACATTTCCATTCATTGAGTTTTTCGGCATCATAGACGGCAGGCGAGTAAACTACACCCACTGCATCGTACAGAGCGTTATATCATCAATCAAATAACAGTACTTCTAGAGTGATACTCGGCGGCATATTAATGGTGCACGGGCATAAAAAAGAAACTTAGGCTTTCTATGAACATTTCCATTCATTGAAGTTTTTCGGCATCTTAGACGGCAGGCGAGTAAACTACACCCACTGAATCGTACAGAGCATTATATTTTCTATCAAATAACAATATTTCTAGAGTGATACTCGGCGGCATATTAATGGTGCACGGGCATCAAAAGAGACTTTGGCTTTCTATGAACATTTGCATTCATTAAAGAAAATTTGCATCTTAGACGGCAGGCGAGTAAACCGCACCCACTGCATCGTACGAAGCATTAAATTCTCGATCAAATAATTTTATTTCTAGAGTGATACTCGGCGGCATATTCATGATGCACGGGCATCAATGAGACCTTGGCTTCCTATGAACATTTGCATTCATTGAAGTTTTTCTGCATCTTAGACGGCAAGCGAGTAAACTACACCCACTCTATCGTACAGAACATTATACTATGTATCAAATAACACTATATCTAGAGTGATACTCGGCAGCATATTAATGGTGCACGGGCATCAAAAAAGAAACTTTAGCTTTCAATTAACATTTGCATTCATTGAAGGTTTTCGGCATCTCAGACGGCAGGCGAGTAAACTACACCCACTGCATCGTACAGAGCGTTATATCATTAATCAAATAACAGTACCTCTAGAGTGATACTCGGCGGCATATTAATGGTGCACGGGCATCAAAAGAGACTTTGGCTTTCTATGACCATTTGCATTCATTGAAGTTTTTCTGCATCTTAGACGGCAAGCGAGTAAACTACACCCACTCTATCGTACAGAACATTATACTATGTATCAAATAACACTACATCTAGAGTGATACTCGGCGGCATATTAATGGTGCACGGGCATCAAAGAGACTTTGGCTTTCTATGAACATTTGCATTCAATAAATTAGGAAATGTCGCTTTGTTTCATTTATTTTCTTTGAATTATTTTACGTTTCTTTATGGTCATTATCATAGTTTTGATTTATTATAATGACATAAGTCGCACAAGTTGTTAAATCTTTTTTTTTTTTCTTTGTACGTTATACCTTTGTCGCTGTCCTTTACGCTAACATAACACACAAAATGTATGGACCTCTTACAGCACAGACATTTAAATTCTTGAGATTGTAGCAGTTTACCGCAGAATAGGCAAATATTTTCCATGGTTTCGGATTTTATTTTCCTTAGGGTGTCATCGGATTTTACATTTTGCAAAGATTTGGTAGTATGTAACAAATCAGTATTTAAATTCAAAAGATCGTCTTTTTTGGCTGTTGAGGGTTTTATGTTATGTAACTTTTTTTTTGTTAATAGTCTGTCAACACCGCGCACTTGCGCCGTTAATTGTATTAAGTGTGAGTAATTAATACTTTGACTGAGCACAGTAACTGTTTTGTCTTTTTTCAGTATGACTTTAAACTTTTTACATTTCTCGTGTTTACATTCACAATTGATTACTATTTCGGAATTTGATTTGTATTTAACGTAATTTACAACGAAAATGCACGTGTTGTTTACTTTTTTATAAATGTATTTTTTTATTATATATGGATACACAAACACGTCCAATTTTTTTTCATTTGTAAATAGTTTGTCCCATATATCTTTTTTTAATGAAAAGCTGCCTTCTAATACAGTACATTTCAGCATTGAGTCTATCTCTGGGGTGTTTTTGGAGTATTTTGGCAGAATTGTAAAGTTTCGTCCTGGACTAGATATATTCAATATTTCCTGAGAAACCTTCGGTACGTCCGGGGAAACGTCACATTCTACTCGAACGGGTTCGTATGAGGAACTCGCAGATATAGAAAATTCCGCAGAACCTGATTGTCGTCTTTCCTCTCTTATTGTGGCGTCAGGAATTGGTGAAACATTCCTGGATGTTTCCAAGGGGTCAGACACATGTTTTTCCGTGGTAAATGACTGTCGTTTGTTCTCTGAGATTGGGGCTTTTGGAAATGATGAAATATTGCCGGATGTTTCCGAGAGCTCAATCACTTGTTCTTCTGTGGTAACTGATTGCCTTTTTTGCCCTGCGATTGTGACGTCGGGCAATGATGAAAGATTGCTAGATGTTTCCGAGCCCTCATAAACAGGGCTATTCGACCTGATACACATATCTTTTTTTAACGAAAAGCTGCCTTCTAATACAGTACATTTCAGCACTGAGTCTATCCCTGGGGTGATTTTTGAGCATTTTGGCAGAATTGTTATGTTTCGTCCTGGACTAGATATATTCAATATTTCCTTAGAAACCTTCGGTACGTCCGGGAAAACGTCACATTCTACTCGAACGGGTTCGTATGAGGGACTCGCAGATATAGGAATTTCCACAGAATCTGATTGTAGTTTTCCCTCTCTTATTATGGCGTCAGGCAATGGTGAAACATTACTGGATGTTTCCAAGGACTCAGGAACATGTTTTTCCGTGGTAAATGACTGTCGTTTTTTCTCTGAGATTGTGGCCTTTGGAAATGAAAAAACATTGCTGGATACTTCCGAGAGCTCAATCATTTGTTCTTCTCTGGTAACTGATTGTCTTTTTTTCCCTGTGATTGTGACGTCGGGCAACGATGAAATATTGCTAGATGCTTCCGAGCTCTCATAAATAGGGCTATTCGACCTCATATAACCAGATATGGATAAAACGTTATCATTTACCGCCAACTCTGAGCAAGATCTCTCAGATGGCAGCTGGCTGGGTGCACCCGATTTGTATAACTTTAGCCAATACTTGTATATATACATCCTGTTACGTAATGTGTTTTTCTTATTTAATTTTTTGCACAGTTGCTCGTAGAATTGGTTTGATTGACGATATGTAGTCGGTTTTGCCGGACATTTTTGCTCTATTAAATATGTTTTTATTTTTTCAAAATTAGTTTCATAGCAAGAGAAATCATTAAATCTTCGTGTTTTTAAAATTTTTTTTATGTTGCTCTTGTATGTATATTTTTTATTTTTCAAAGCCTTAGCAATGTCTTTAATTTTAATTTCCTTATCGTTAACATTTTCTATAATAACTTTTAAAGTTTCTTTAGAAATCATTATTTTAAGCAATCAACACATTGAGTGCTAGGACCCGCTAGGTGGGCACACTGTTCGTTGTCGCATTGATGGCAACTGACTTGCAACAGTGACGGATAGTCCTCTACAAAGCGCAAAAACGCTGGAATCGACTACGAACTTAGCGTGTAGCGAATGGTGGCACGGAAAGTGTTAAGAACCAACTGAGCTGAGGTACGACACTGCGTAGTAAGTATTTTCAACTGCTGAAGCACAAAAACCATTCACGAAAACGATACAATTGATGGCATGACAGCGCAACTGACTAGCGAAAGTGTCGGTTATTCCTCTACAAAGCGGAAAAACGCTGGAATCGGCTATGAGCGTACCGTGTAGCGAATGGTGGCACGGAAAGTGTTAAAAAACAACTGAGTTGAGGTACGACACTGCGTAGTAAGAATTGTCAACTGCTGAAGCACAAAAACCATTTACGCAACCGATACAATTGATGGCATGACAGCGCAACTGACTAGCGAAAGTGTCGGTTATTCCTCTATAAAGCGGGAAAACGCTGGAATCGGCTACGAGCGTACCGTGTAGCGAATGGTGGCACGGAAAGTGTTAAAAAACAACTGAGTTGAGGTACGACACTACGCAAGAATTGTCAACTGCTGAAGCACAAAAACCATTTACGCAACCGATACAATTGATGGCATGACAGCGCAACTGACTAGCGACAGTGACGGGTAGCGAATGAAGCGCGCGCGCAGCGTGGCCAAAGGCCAGCTAATAAAATTACGCACACAGATATGGCGCACTAAGCTCTGATTGGCCGCACTCCGCTGCAGTACGCATAAGTATGTTATTCGCCGGCAGAGCGCGCCGTCGCATGACAAAGAAAATTGATTGAATTAACTAATTTTCTTTCAAAGTAAGTCATTTACTTAACAGTTGATGCATATTCCTGTCAAGCAAAGTGCTTACTATCTGATCCTAACTGGTTTATTGATTAAATAATAGTTCCGAGCTTTTTGGGCACGCACACACACAATGCTGTCATCGTGTTGTTACACATGTGTGTGTGAACTACCTTTGTTGCATAGTTTCACTACTCGCCGGTAGAGTTCACTATTGCGTGAAAACGGAAAATTAAACATTTAGCAAATTTGCCTTAACAGACAAGTACCTACTTAACAGTTGATGCTTATTTCTGTCAAACAAAGTGGTTACTATCCAATTCTGACCAGTTTATTGAATATACAGTTCCGAGTTTTTCGCGAAAGCGCACACACAGCGCCGTCATCGTGTTGTTACACGAGTGTGTGTGAGCTACCTTTGTTGCATAGTTTTACTACTCGCCGGTAGAGTACACTATTGCGTGAAAACGGAAAATTAAACATTTAGCAAATTTGCCTTAACAGACAAGTACCTACTTAACAGTTGATGCTTATTTCTGTCAAACAAAGTGGTTACTATCCAATTCTGACCAGTTTATTGAATATACAGTTCCGAGTTTTTCGCGAAAGCGCACACACAGCGCCGTCATCGTGTTGTTACACGAGTGTGTGTGAACTACCTTTGTTGCATAGTTTCACTACTCGCCGGTAGAGTTCACTATTGCGTGAAAACGGAAAATTAAACATTTAGCAAATTTGCCTTAACAGACAAGTACCTACTTAACAGTTGATGCTTATTTCTGTCAAACAAAGTGGTTACTATCCAATTCTGACCAGTTTATTGAATATACAGTTCCGAGTTTTTCGCGAAAGCGCACACACAGCACCGTCATCGTGTTGTTACACGAGTGTGTGTGAGCTACCTTTGTTGCATAGTTTTACTACTCGCCGGTAGAGTACACTATCGCGTGAAAACGGAAAATCAAACATTTTGCTAAATTGCCTTAACAGACAAGTACCTACTTAACAGTTGATGCTTATTGCTGTCATACAAAGTGGTTACTATCCGATTATGATCAGTTTATTGAGTAAATGTGTATATAGATTCGAGTTTTTTGCGCAAGCGCACACACATCGCCGTCATCGTGTTGCTACACGTGTGTGCGTGACTCTTCTTTTTTGGATAGTGTCTCTACCCGCTGGTAGAATGCGCCATCGTGACATCACCGGAAATCAAATATTTAGCTAAAACATCTTAACAAACATGTACCTACTTAAGAGTCGATAACTTTTCTGTCATACAAAGAGGCAACTAGCCATATCCGCGCCTTTCCAGCTTTAATAGCGTTGTCGTGTTGTATGTTTGCGTGAATACCGGTAATTGGCGGCGTAAAACCCACGCACACATATATAAATATACCTGGGAATTCATAATTTTGCTATTTACCGCCAGAGGGCCATCGCGTTTAATAGAAAATCCAATATATTTGTCTAATTTATATTTTGTCTCACATTTTGTTTAATGGGTGAGTGGGATAAAGAAATGGGATGGAAATTTGACAGGTGGAATACCACCCTTACTAAATTTGGTTTACGTTTGATATCTTGTATACATATAATACACGCGTAATGTGATAAAAAATTACATTGAATATATTTGAGAAAAACTAATTCTGGGGGTCTTAGAAACGTTGGCTGAATACATTTCAGTGATTTTTGGAATTTTGGTCTGTCCGTCTGCGAGTTTGTTCGCCTACAACGCCAAAACTATTGCACAGAATTTCATGGAATTTTGCAAAGTCATAGTCATAGTATCCCGTAATGTAATGTAGTTTTAATCTCTAAGAATTACATTTTTTTATTATACATATAGTTATAGTTCTTAAAAATTATCAGCACAGACAGCGCTTGCAGTACCCGACCCATACTATAAACTCACACATAGTATAGACTCAACTCGACTTAAGGGCGCCGCTGCTGCGTCACTTCGCTGTGTACACGAAAAGCGTAAAGTTGGTTTCCCACCGGAGGGACGAGACGAGACAACACGTGGCGAGAATTGAAAGGGTATAGCCGGTTAAGCATGGCCAAACTGCCCTTAGCAAAAATAATGATTTCCTTTTACTGGATTATTAACTTATATATGTGTAGTGCTTTCATCAAAAATTAAGCCTCAAATGCTTCAAGTTTTAAATAAAATGTAAATAAGACAAAATATTTTTATTTTATTACAGCCAAAGTACTAATCCGATTTCTTTGTAATTTAGGTATGTTGTATATAAAATTAAGGTCCTTCCAGTTCAGTCCAGTTCCAGTCTTATTTTGCATGTTTTGTAAACCTACAGCATTTGTGGCTTAATTTTTGGTGGAAGCACTACATATATATATGTTAATAATCCAGTAAAAGGAAAATATTTTTTTCGCTAAGGACAGTTTGGCCATACTTACCCGGCTATACCCTTTGTACGGCGAATTTTCAATCCTCTCCCAGCGCATCTTTGATCACATGGAACACAAGTCACTGCATTCGACGATTGCCCATGGACAAAGGATAGCTCTAGTATATAAGGCTAGCATTTTCCCAATAAAACGTTCAGTATTTACCCGACTTGTGAGTTGTCATTATCCTCCTCTTACACCCTGCGCTTCAACTCCGGTTATGGGATGTATGGAGCATAGAGCCATTAATTTTAACGAATGACGAAAATTATGTAGGTTTAAGAAAATTAATTCTTTATTTAAGAAATACTAACCTTGGCGCTAAGAAATTTCAGCTCTAGATATAAATAATATCATATTTCACATTGTAACGTACTCTTGAACCAATGCTTTTTAGGGTTCCGTAGCCAAATGGCAAAAAACGGAACCCTTATAGATTCGTCATGTCCGTCTGTCTGTCCGTTTATGTCACAGCCACTTTTTTCCGAAACTATAAGAGCTATACTGATCAAACTTGGTAAGTAGATGTATTCTATGAACCGTATTAAGATTTTTATACAAAAATAGAAAAAAAAAACAATAAATTTTAGAGGTTCCCCATACTTAGAACTGAAACTCAAAAAATCTTTTTTCCATCAAACCCATACCTGTGGGGTATCTATGGATAGGTCTTTAAAAATTATATTGAGGTTTCTAATATAATTTTTTTCTAAACTGAATAGTTTGCGCGAGAGACACTTCCAAATTTGGTAAAAACTTCTAAACTAAAATAACAGAATGAAAAATCTATAAAAAATATATGATATACATAGCCAAGCAAATTTCCACCGAAAATTGGTTTGAACGAGATCTAGTAAGTAGTTTTTTTTTAATAAGCCGTAATTTTTTTTTCATCAAACCCATACGTGTGGGGTATTAGTACTATGGATAGGTCTTCTAAAATGATATTTAGGTTCCTAATATCATTTTTTTCTAAACTGAATAGTTTACGCGAGAGACACTTCCAAAGTGAAAAAATGTGTGTGTGTGTCCCTGTAACTTCTAAAATAACAGATTGAAAAATCAAAAAAAAATATATGATATACATTACTATGCAAACTTCCACCGAAAATTGGTTTGAACGAGATCTAGTAAGTAGTTTCTTTAATACGTCTTAAAATTAAAAAAAAAATATTTTCATCAAACCCATACGTGTGCGGTATCTATGGATAGGTCTTCAAAAAATGATATTTAGGTTTCTGATATCATTTTTTTCTAAACTGAATAGTTTGCGCGAGAGACACTTCCAAAGTGAAAAAATGTGTCCCCCCCTGCAACTTCTAAAATAACAGAATGAAAAATCTAAAAAACATTTATGATATACACTACCATGCAAACTTCTACCGAAAATGGGTTTGAACGAGATCTAGTAAGTAGTTCTTTTTTAATACGTCATAAATGGTACGGAACCCTTCATGGGCGAGTCCGACTCGCACTTGGCCGCTTTTTTGTTTTTATGGAGAAATATAATTCTCAATTCAAGTATGAGTATCTAACCCCAAGAAACAAAGTTTCTTGGCACAAGTTCTTTAAGTATTGCACTAAGACACTTAGGTTAAATTAAAAAAATACAATACATAAAACAAAGCGCAAACACTCTTGGCAGGAATGTAGAGCTTTTTTTAAAAAATATTTTTATAGCTCGGATAGAGAATTAAATTTTTAAGCTTAAATAATAATCTTTGAAATATTTTATATCTTGACGCAAGAATTTTATTGTTTCCTTAACACAAAATGTCTTGACACAAGAGTATTTACTTGGCTGGAGAACTATTTTTTTTCTGTGTACTTATTTTACAGGATTTGTCTGTAACATCCCATTACTGGTACCTGTTATATTATAGGGGTATTTAGTATATATGTATATTAAAAAAATAAAATTATTATAGATTAAAACAACATTACGGGATACTACTACTTTGCAAAATTTCATGAAATTCTGAGTAGTTTTGGCGTAGTACGCAAACAAGCTCACAGACAGAAAGACTGAAATTCCTAAAGTCACTTTTCTCCTGACGCGTTTATTATATAAGAGGTATGTATATAAGATATCAACCGTAAATCGAAATTAGTAAGGGTGGTATTCCACCTGTCCAATTTCTTTGTCTAATGTAAGTGCGTCTCACTCACCCATTAAACAAAATATGAGACAAAATATAAATTGGACAAAGATATTTGACAAATGGAATACCACTCTTAGTTATATATATCTTCTATTAAATGCGATGGCCCTCTGGCGGTAAATAGCACAATTATGCATTCCCACGTATATTTCTATATGTGTGCGTGGGTTTTGCGCCACCAAGTATCGGTGTAAAGACTAAAGGCGCGGATATGTATAATTGCCTCTTTGTATGACAGAAAAAGGTATCAACTGTTAAGTAGGTACATGTTTGTTAAGATGTTTTAGCTAAGTATTTGATTTCCGGTGATGTCACGATAGCGCATTCTACCAGCGAGTAGAGACACTATCCAAAAAAGGAGATTCACGCACACACGTGTAACAACAACAACACGATTACGGCAATGTGTATACGCTTGCGCGCAAAACTCGGAGCTATATACTCATTTATTCAATAAACTGGTAAGAATTGGATAGTAACCACTTTGTTTGACAGAAATAAGCATCATCTGTTAAGTAGCTAGTTAACTGTTAAGGCAAATTAGCTAAACGTTTAATTTTTCGTTTTCACGCGATAGTGTACTCTACCGGCGAGTAGTGAAACTATGCAACAAAGGTAGCTCACACACACTCGTGTAACAACACGATGACGGTGCTGTGTGTGCGCTTTCGCGAAAAACACGGAACTGTATACTCAATAAACTGGTCAGAATTGGATAGCAACCATTTTGTTTGACAGAAATAAGCATCAACTGTTAAGTAGGTACTTGTCTGTTAAGGCAAATTAGCTAAATGTTTAATTTTCCGTTTTCAGGCAGTAGTGTAGTCTACCGGCGAGTAGTGAAACTATGCAACAAAGGTAGCTCACACACACACACGTGTAACAACACGATGACAGCATTGTGTGTGTGCGTGCCCAAAAAGCTCGGAACTATTATTTAATCAATTAACGAGTTAGGATCGGATAGTAAGCACTTTGCTTGACAGGAATATGCATCAATTGTTAAGTAAATGACTTACTTTGAAAGAAAATTAGTTAAGTCAGTCAATTTTCTTTGTCATTTCTCATGAGACGGCGCGCTCTACCGGCGAATAACATCCTTATGCGTACTGCAGCGGAGTGCGGACAATCCGAGCTTATCATCATCATCATCATCATCATATCAGCCTTTTATCGCCCGCTGCTGAGCATAGGCCTCTCTTCCAGTACGCCACTTGTCCCGATCCTGAGCTAATCGCATCCAGAAGTGTCCCGCAATTTTCCAAATGTCGTCCACCCAACGAGCCAACGGACGCCAGGGGCTTCTTTCATCCGAAAGCGGCCACCATTCCGTTAACACTTTAGTCCACCTGCCATCACTCTGCCTAGCTAGGACATGTTTGTCCCTCCCAACTCCATTTTAGGTTGGTAATGACGCAACCCATGTCTAGGACCTTGGTGCGACGACGGATCTCGACATTCCTTACTCGATCTTGAAGCTTGATACCGAGCATGGCGCGCTCCATGGCTCTCTGTGCTACACAGATTTTATGCACAGCCTCCTTGGTGAGCGTCCATGTCTCGGCACCGTAGGTCATGGTGGGCAGAGCTTAGTGTCAGTATAAGTCAAATTTACATAGAAAACCTACGTTTCTTTTTTGATGCCCGTGCACCATTAATATGCCGCCGAGTATCACTCTAGTGATAAAATTATTTGATAGAAAATATAATGCTCTGTACGATGCAGTGGGTGTAGTTTGCTCGCCTGTCGTCTAAGATGCCGAAAAACTTCAATGAATGGAAATGTTAATAGAAAGCCTAAGTATTTTATTTGTGTACTTTCATTCACTCTAGAAATAATGTTGTTTGATAGACAGTATTATGTTCTGTATGGTATAGTGGGTGGGGTTTACTCGCCTGCCGTCTAAGATGCATAAAAACTACAATGATTGCTAATGTTCATAGAAAACCTAAGTTTCTCAATTGATACCCTCGCACCATTTATATGCCGCCGAGTATCACTCTAGAGATAAAGTTATTTGATGGATAATATAATGCTATGTACGTTTCAATGGGTGTAGTTTACTCGCCTGCTGACTATGATGCCGAAAAACTTCAATGAATGCAAATGTTCATAGAAAGCCTAAGATTCTTATTTGATGCCCGTGCACCATTAATATGCCGCCGAGTATCACTCCAGAGATAGTGTTATTTAATATATAGTATAATGTTCTGTACGATACAGTGGGTGTATTTTACTCGCCTTCCGTCTAAGATGCAGAAAAACTTCAATAAATGCAAATGTTCATAGAAAGCATAAGATTCTTATTTGATGCCCGTGCACCGTTGATATGTCGCCGAGTATCACTCTAGAGATAGTGTTATTTGAAGATAATAAAATGCTCTGTACGATGCACTGGGTGTGGTTTACTCGCCTGCCGTCTAAGATGCCGAAAAACTTCAATGAATGCAAATGTTCATAAAAAAACCTAAGTTTCTCAATTGATACCCTCGCACCATTTATATGCGGCCGAGTATCACTCTAGAGATAAAGTTATTTGAAAGTTAATATAATGCTCTATATGTTTCAAAGGGTGTAGTTTACTCGCCTGCCGACTCAGATGCCGAAAAACTTCAATGAATGCAAATCTTCATAGAAAGCCTAAGATTCTTATTTGATGCCCGTGCACGATTAATATGCCGCCGAGTATCACTCTAGAGTTATTTTATATATAGTATAATCACAAAATAAAAAATAAACAGAAGGTCCGTTCCCGCCGTTCTTGAAAATACTTACCTAAACTTGCCCGACGCACTAGGGTTGCTTCTGTATTAATTTAGAATTTTAAAAAGGAGTAGGTAATATAAGTTTACAGACATACATACATCGATTCGTTTATACATACATCTTATCATGTTTACATTCCTTAGAGACTGCATTTTGACGTACCGGTGGGGAATAAATTCTAAATGTCAAACAAATATAATAAAAACAACAAAGAAAATACATGCATTGGAATATCCATTTCATCATCATTATTCAAATATAATAAATAATAAATCATTTCGAATCACAATTAATCCCACGTTGTTTAATCATTCATGTAGTCTTGTGTGGTATAATAAGCTTTAGAAATAAGTTTACGCTTTACATGATTCTTAAATTTATTAATTGGTAACTCAGTAATATGGTTTGGAAGTTTATTATAAAATCTCACACAATTACCCATGAATGATTTTTTAATTTTATGGAGCCGAGTGAAGGGCACGGCGAGCTTATGTTTATTTCTAGTATTAATATTATGAATGTCACAATTTTTCTTAAAATCGGCAATATTTTTATGCACATACAGAATATTCTCATAAATGTATTGACAGTGCACTGTCATGATGTCAATTTCCTTAAATGTATCTCTCAGTGAGTCTCTATGGTTCATTTTATATATTGCTCGAATAGCCCTCTTCTGCAGAACAAAAATGGTATTTATCTTTGAAGCTGAAGAAGAATATAAATTAGACAAAGATATTGGATTTTCTAGTAAACGCGATGGCTCTCTGGCGGTAAATAGCAAAATTATGAATTCCCAGGTATATTTATATATGTGTGCGTGGGTTTTACGCCGCCAATTACCGGTATTCACACAAACATACAACACGGCAACGCTATTAAAGCTGGAAAGGCGCGGATATGGCTAGTTGCCTCTTTGTATGACAGAAAAGTTATCGACTCTTAAGTAGGTACATGTTTGTTAAGATGTTTTAGCTAAATATTTGATTTCCGGTGATGTCACGAAGGCGCATTCTACCAGCGGGTAGAGACACTATCCAAAAAAGAAGAGTCACGCACACACGTGTAGCAACACGATTACGGCGATGTGTGTGCGCTTGCGCGAAAAACTCGAATCTATATACTCATTTACTCAATAAACTGGTCAGAATCGGATAGTAACCACTTTGTATGACAGCAATAAGCATCAACTGTTAAGTAGGTACTTGTCTGTTAAGGCAATTTAGCAAAATGTTTGATTTTCCGTTTTCACGCGATAGTGTACTCTACCGGCGAGTAGTAAAACTATGCAACAAAGGTAGCTCACACACACACACGTGTAACAACACAATGACGGCGCTGTGTGTGCGCTTTCGCGAAAAACACGGAACTGTATACTCAATAAACTGGTCAGAATTGGATAGTAACCACTTTGTTTGACAGAAATAAGCATCAACTGTTAAGTAGGTACTTGTCTGTTAAGGCAAATTTGCTAAATGTTTAATTTTCCGTTTTCACGCAATAGTGAACTCTACCGGCGAGTAGTGAAACTATGCAACAAAGGTAGTTAAAAAAAAAAATTTTTTTAAAATTTCAGCTGTTTATTTCAATAAAAAAAATCACATTACGTAATCTTAAACTTAACTACTAATCTTAAATTCAAAAGATTTTTTGAGTTAAGGAGTCTATATGAAATATTTATACATTTTAATTATTATTAGTTTTAGGTACATAGGTCATCTAATTAAATGATTTCGGTAGACTGCCCTCTTATTTTAATAAAGTATTTTTTAATCATATTTCTAGCTTGTCCACTTGTTCGTCCTTCTATAAGTTTTAATAGTTCCTGTGGAAATCTATTCAAGATACTCGGTAACATGCACTTCCACACTCTTTGCCCGTATACATTGTTTGTTTTTGCAACTTCAAATGTCGGGAGGTTGGCTAGGTTACGTAATCGCGCAGGTCGTGTTTTTTTTCTTAATTCTGTTATATGATTATAGTATTGAGTTACAATGGCTAGATCAACTTTTTCATATACAGTTAGCACTTTACAGTATTTGAATAGATTTTCATAGTTATCTTTGAATTTATATTTGATTTTTGTAGGTACAATCGTTTTAAGTAGACGTAATTGTAGGTTGTAAATGTCGTTTAGATATGTTTTATATGTTCTTCCAAAGCTCTCCAAACCGTAACTTATGACTGAATCGGCCATTGACATGTACAAAAGTCTTAATGTAGTGTAGGGAACTTTGTTTTTAAGTACAAATAATTTTGACAAGATAGCTCTAAGTTTGTTACAAACATGATTAATATGTGGATTCCAGTTGAACTTCTGGTCTATTTTTAGTCCAAGGTAGGTGTGTTCCTTTACAGTCTCAAGCTTAGCACAATTACAGTCCGCGCGGGGCATGTGCATACATTTATGTTCGTGGGCCACGATCTTAGGCGTCAAGGTTACATTTTTATAAGGTGAGTGTATATACATAAGTTTGGTTTTAGAATAATTTAGCGATAGACCTAGATCGTGGGCCCATTTGCACAATGCATCGAAGTCGTGTTGCATCATGACCTGCGCAGTTTCCAAGTCCTCGTGAGCTACAATTATACATGTGTCGTCTGCGAATTGATATACAGATCCATGTTGGAATATTTGACACATATCGTTGACGTATAATAAATATTCGGTCGGAGCTAAAATTGAGCCTTGTGCTGTGCCGCATAAGGTTGGAATTAGGTCGCTTTGTTCGCCTGCGATGCTAACCGCGTTGTGTCTGTTAGTATGATAATTTTTTATGAGTTCCAGCATGGGTCCTTGTATACCATTTTGTTTTAGTTTTTCATATAGTGTACTGTGACGTAAAGTATCAAATGCTTTAGAAAAGTCTATCATTATGGCGAGTACATGGTGTTTTTTATCTAGGTAGTCATTGATTTCATCAGTAAACAAAGACAAAAGTTGCGACGTGCTTTTATTCCGTTGGAAACCAAATTGCTTTTTGTGTATAATGCCGTTACTTGATAGGAATGTACTTATTGAGTTACCTAGGTATTTTTCTATAATTTTATCTATGACGGATAAAATTGTTATCGGTCTATAATTATTAGTATCCGTGTAACTACCTTTTTTATGTATGGGTCTTACAATTCCCATCTTTAATTTATCGGGATATGTAGATTTTGATATGCATAAATTGATTAAATGAGTTAGAACCGGGGTAATATGTCCGGAGATGTACTTTATATCTTTAGCTCTTATCTTATCATATCCTGGGCTTTTTTTGTCATCTATTTGTAGTATGATTTTATGTAAAACTTGTTCATTAATTTTTTCCAGTCGCATTGATACCAATGGAGAATTTATATAATTTTTCTCATCAAGTAACGGCGTATCACAATTTATTTTTATGTTGTTGACATTATTATCGAAGTCAATAGCAAATTTGTTACATAATTGTTTTGCTCTTAACCTAAAGGACTTAAGGATCACATCATCGATAGCTTTAACAATTCTCCCAGTCAATCTGTTTATTATTCCCCACATTTTTTTTGGGTTTTTAAAGTTATTACATATTTCTTTCTTTATAAGATTGTTTTTGGCGTTACATATAACTCTATTCGTCCTGTTTCTATATTTTTTATATATTAACTCATTTTGTTTATTTGTAGTGTCTTTTAAATATATTTTTAACAGTTCTTTCTTTTTATCACACATGTTTACTAATTTATCCGTTATCCAGCTACTTTGTTGTTTTTTATTAACATGTATTTTAGTTTTATAGGTACAGTTATTATAAATTGTCTGGAATTTGCCAATAATAAGATCAATTAGTTCATTCGGGTCGCTACAACGAAATGCCGGGCTCCAATCTATTTGGCTTAATTCTAGTTTAAGTTTTTCATTATTTAACATGTTTATAGTTTTATTTGTAGTTACGCTGGCCTCGCTGATAAGAGCGAGTCCTATTATGTAATGGTCGGCCGGCGCTTCTCGCACAACAGCTGAGCGCACAGAGTACCCAGACGCACCTCGCTTGCATGCGTCACGAATGAACAAATGATCAATACAGGATTTGGATGTCCCATTTATGTTCGACTCGACTCTCGTAAATTGTGATATACAACAATCAAATCCTATTTCATTCAGGTTGTTTAGGTACGACTTTACAGTAATGTCTGTGCACGAGGTGTCAATGTTCATATCACCTATTAGTATACAGTCCGAATGACTAGGATATTTTGATAACAAATGCGCCAATTCACTAATAAAAGCAGACTTACTTAGATTCGGCGGTCTATAAATTGAACACAAGTTTATTTTCTTGCCCTGAAATATTTCCACTTCGCCACACAAACACTCGAAGGATATTGTCTTTACGGGAGTCTTGATGAAAGAAATACTTTTATGCGCGTAGATAATAATGCCGCCTCCTTTTCTTTGGCTTCGCAGCTCGGTGTACATAACATAGTCATCCATCGTAAACAAACTTGCAATTGTTTCTGTTATGTTAGCTTCCGTTAATATTATTAGATGTATTAATCGTGGACTATTTGCGACGATGTACTCTAATTGAGAGTGATTTTTAATTGTTGATCTTATGTTGACGTGCAATAAAATCAGTTTATTTTGCGCGTCTGATATATTTTGCATAAAATCTGACCATGAGTCGTGGGATGTTTCTACTTTGTTTAAATCAATTGAATGCATATTACGCACTTTAATTAAATTTTGACCGCTCGACTTAAAAGGTTGAGGAAGTGAGGGATAATAATATTAGTAGGCGCTTCGGTACGTACCTATGTTTTTTGCAAATCCTTCCCCACTCGCTCGATGTCTTTTTCATTTCTGATGTAGTATATTTTTTTGTCACCATCTTTTTTGCGCACCATTACCTGTCCGTGTTTGTACCATACATATTGGCAAAGCGATTTATCCCTTAGGTTTGTTTTAGCTTTCCACAGTAGGTAAGACGTTGTAGGTGTGAGTGACTCTCGTAAATAAACCTTCCTATCTTCTTCACCGCCAATATCCTGTGCCGTTATTCTGGCTGATTTGGCCGCGTCGTACCAGTGGTCGCGTCTCCCCTCGCGCAGGGTGACCGTTATAGGCGAGTCCATTTTGGCGCGTTCGGCTTGCGCGGATCCGGGACGGGTCGGCTTCTTTTTTCTGTATGTTCTAATAATATCGTTAGGGTCTTGGTTTAAAAGCTGGCATAGTGATGTCGCGACTTTCTTAACATCTTCATTTTCTTTTTCCGCTACTCCACATATTTCAATGTCATTGTACACCTGTGCTTGCTCGCTTTTGTGAAGTTTTTGTTCCAGGAGTTCATTTTTCAGCACTAGGTTTTTACACGTATTGGCCACATCTTTACATTGATTTTCCATCAATTTAAATTTTGTCTCATAATCTTTCATTCGACTTTCAAATTCATCAATCTTGTCCGAGTAAAAATTGAGGGTACGTTTAAGTTCCTCTTGTATGATGTCTTTAACGGCTTGGCGTAACTGGCGAATTTCTTGTCGCATTTCCATTAATACTTTATCTGCTTCGTTGTTTGTTGTTGTTTCGGCCTCTGACTCTTCATCCTCTCGGTCTGGTAAAATAACCGATATGCGTTTCTTGGCAGCACCTTTGATTGGAACGCACTTTGGACACTTCCAGTCTATTGAGTCCGTTACCGACAATGCACTGAGTTGTTCGGTAGATAATGAGGCACAAGATGCGTGCCACCACTTACTACACTTATTACACTGTGCTCCGGGGGCTTTAATATTGACTACCCTACTGCAATTACAACATTTAACCATTTTGTACCGTTAATTTGCATGCGCGCACTCACGGGTCACTGGGTCACAACCTGTCACTAGCGCGCTTGCGACGAGACTGTGTAACAACACGATGACAGCATTGTGTGTGTGCGTGCCCAAAAAGCTCGGAACTATTATTTAATCAATAAACCAGTTAGGATCAGATAGTAAGCACTTTGCTTGACAGGAATATGCATCAACTGTTAAGTAAATGACTTACTTTGAAAGAAAATTAGTTAATTCAATCAATTTTCTTTGTCATGCAACGGCGCGCTCTGCCGGCGAATAACATACTTATGCGTACTGCAGCGGAGTGCGGCCAATCAGAGCTTAGTGCGCCATATCTGTGTGCGTAATTTTATTAGCTGGCCTTTGGCCAGGCCGCGCGCGCGCTTCATTCGCTACCCGTCACTGTCGCTAGTCAGTTGCGCTGTCATGCCATCAATTGTATCGGTTGCGTAAATGGTTTTTGTGCTTCAGCAGTTGACAATTCTTACTACGCAGTGTCGTACCTCAACTCAGTTGTTTTTTAACACTTTCCGTGCCACCATTCGCTACACGGTACGCTCGTTGCCGATTCCAGCGTTTTTCCGCTTTATAGAGGAATAACCGACACTTTCGCTAGTCAGTTGCGCTGTCATGCCATCAATTGTATCGGTTGCGTAAATGGTTTTTGTGCTTCAGCAGTTGACAATTCTTACTACGCAGTGTCGTATCTCAACTCAGTTGTTTTTTAACACTTTCCGTGCCACCATTCGCTACACGGTACGCTCATAGCCGATTCCAGCGTTTTTCCGCTTTGTAGAGGAATAACCGACACTTTCGCTAGTCAGTTGCGCTGTCATGCCATCAATTGTATCGTTTGCGTGAATGGTTTTTGTGCTTCAGCAGTTGAAAATACTTACTACGCAGTGTCGTACCTCAGCTCAGTTGGTTTTTAACACTTTCCGTGCCACCATTCGCTACACGCTACGTTCGTAGCCGATTCCAGCGTTTTAGGTTTAGAGAGAGATTCTTTATTTACTCATAAGAACAATACAGTTCACTAAAAATGAGCTTAAATATTCGATTTTCTTAAAAATAAACATTAATAGCATGATCGCTAGAGGTTTATATTACATTATTATGTATGTGTATTTTTAATTTGGTTTTAAATGCACTAAGAGACTCACAATCTTTCACATTATTCGGTAGTTCATTATACATCCGTGCTCCTTCATACATTACGCTACTTTTGCCATAACCCGTTCTATTTTTTTGAAGTAGTAACTTGTTTGTATTTCTTAAACAGTGTTTAAATTTTCTATGTGTACAACAAATGTCTGAGTGTATTTTACTTCTTAGGATCTTTCTTACAAAAATGCATGTTGAGTAGGTTTATAGTTGTCTTAAGTTAAACAGTTGGACTTTCTTGTATAGCAATTTAGTACTCATTTTATTGTCAAATCTAAATAGTGCCTTAATGGGATCTTTGTAGTTTTTGCAGATTGGTTTTGGCAGCACATCCCCATATCTCGATTAAATAATCTAAGTGTGTTCTCACTAACGAGTTATATATTGTCAAGCGGGCTTTGTGAGGGATGTATGTTGTTATTCTACGTAGTGAACCGGTTACCGAAGATAACTTTAGATCTCACGTATTGTATATGATCTTTCCAACTTAATTTGTCATCTAAATGTAGCCCAAGATACTTTTCATGGTGGGAAAGATTTATAGGTTGGTCATTGATTGTAAGGTTGGTGTGTGTTGGGATGATTTTAGTTTTAGCCTTAAATATTATATATGACGTCTTTTTTTAATTTATTACATTGACACCAATAGTTAAAAAGATTAAGGTCGTTTTGTGCTTGACGGATAAGATCTTCTATATTACGACCGAAATAAAAGAGACAAGTATCATCCGCGTATAAATTTATATGCCCTGTCAGTCCAATTTTGGTGACATTGTTTACGTATATTGAGAAAAGCAGCTGGCCTAGGATAGGTCCTTGAGGAATGCCACATGATATTAACGTCGGGTGGCTGCTGTTGTCACCTATTTTAACAAGTTGTTGTCTTTCAGTAAGTTAAGATTTTGTATGCAGAACCTGTTTTTGCGCTTGGTAGAGGAATATCCGTCACTGTCGCAAGTCAGTTGCGCTGTCATGCCATCAATGCGACAACGAATAGTGTGCCCACCTAGCGGGTCCTGGCACTCAATGTGTTGATTGCTTAAAAATGATTTCTAAAGAAACTTTAAAAGTTATTATCGAAAATGTTAACGATAAGGAAATTAAAATTATACACATTGCTAAGGCTTTGAAACATAAAAAAATATACATACAAAAGCAACATAAACAAAATTTAAAAACCCGAAGATGTAATGATTTCTCTTGCTATGAAACTAATTTTGAAAAAATAAAAACATATTTAATAGAGCAAAAATGTCCGGCATAACCGACTTCATATCGTCAATCAAACCAATTCTACGAGCAACTGTGCAAAAAATTAAAAAAGAAAAACACATTATTTTTTATACGGGGCCCCGCCAAGGCACGCTACGCCACTGGTATATATACAAGTATTGGCTAACGTTATACAAATCGGGTGCACCCAGCTAGCTGCAATCTGAGATATCTTGCTCAGAGTTGGCGGTAAATGATAACGTTTTATCCATATCTGGTTATATCAGGTCGAATAGCCCTATTTATGAGAGCTCGGAAACATCTAGCAATGTTTCACCATTGCCTGACGCCACAATAAGAGAGAGAAAACGACAATCAGGTTCTGTGGAAATTCCTATATCTGCGAGTCCCTCCTACGAACCCGTTCGAGTAGAATGTGACGTTTTCCCGGACGTACCGAAGGTTTCTAAGGAAATATTGAATATATCTAGTCCAGGACGAAACATAACAATTCAGCCAAAATGCTCAAAAATCACCCCAAAAATAGACTAAGTGCTAAAATGTACTGTATTAGAAGGCAGCTTTTCGTTAAAAAAAGATATGTTTATTAGGTAGAATAGCCCTGTTTATGAGGGCTCGGAAACATCTAGCTATCATTGCCCGACGTCACAATCATAGGGCAAAAAATGCAATCAGTTACCACAGAAGAACAAGTGATTGAGCTCTCGGAAACATCCGGCAATGTTTCATCATTTCCGAAAGCCCCAATCTCAGAGAACAAACGACAGTAATTTACCACGGAAAAACATGTGTCTGACCTCTTGGAAACATCCAGGAATGTTTCACCATTTCCTGACGCTACAATAAGAGATGAAAAACGACAATCAGGTTCTGCGGAATTTCCTATATTTGCGAGTCCCTCATACGAACCCGTTCGAGTAGAATGTGACGTTTCTCCGGACGTAGCTACCGAAGGTTTCTCAGGAAATATGCTGCCAAAATTCTCCAAATACACCCCAGAGATACACTCAATGCTGAAATGTACTGTATTAGAAAACAGCTTTTCATTAAAAAAAGATATATGGGACAAACTATTTACAAATGAAAAAAAATTGGACCTGTTTGTGTATCCATATAAAAAAAAGGCATCAATGGAAAAGTAAACAACACGTGCAATTTCGTTGTAAATTACGTTAAATACAAATCAAATTCCAAAATAGTAATCAACTGTGAATGTAAACACGAGAAATGTAAAAAGTTTAAAGTCATACTGAAAAAAGACAAAACAGTTACTGTGCTCAGTCAAAGTACTAATTACTCACACTTAATACAATTAACGGCGCAAGTGCGCGGTGTCGACAGACTATTAACAAAAAAAAAGTAACGTAACATCAAACCCCCAACAGCCAAAAAAGACGACCTTTTGAATTTAATACTTATTTGATACATACTACCAAATCTTTGCAAAATGTCAAATCCGATGACACCATAAGGAAAATAAAATCCGAAGCACTCTGTATCAATGACCGATTGAAAAATGATGTTATAGATCTGATTTTATTTCAACGAGGCCACCATAATTACGTTCGAGAAGTTGCATTTCCGTTTACAGTTAAAATACACAGCAAAGAACAAATGTTTGTTTTGAAATCCCAGAAACAGAATGAACCCTTACTACATCTGGATGCCATGGGTAGTGTTGTTAAAAAACCAGTGTGTAGTGAATTTGGTGTCCTTAAATGCAATCGCGTCTACCTTTATTCAGGGGTCATACAAATACCTACAAACAGAAGGATTTTCAGCGTATACGATATGATCACTTCCTGTCATGACACAAACTCCATCTATAAAATGCTGATTGATTTCAGACGGCTTTGTGTTGAAAATAATAGTTGGCCGGCCTTTTCAGGTGTTGTAACAGACATGAGCTTTGTGCTCATCAATGCAAGTTGCCAGGCTTTTAATGAATGTATTCTGTTGGACTATCTAATCTGCGTCTATAACATGTTAACGCACACTAATAAAATCAATGAAAATAAAGAAATAACACCGCTCTACCTATGCTGTGCTCATTTGGTCAAAAACTTCTGCAAGGACATTGATATCAGTAAATTGACGGATGAAAAAAATTTCAAAGATATACTAGCCAATCTTGTCCTGGCTTCGTCGTTAGAGCAGGTCGATGAGTTCATTCGAAATATATTCATCCTGTTACACTGTGTCTGACCCCTTGGAAACATCCAGGAATGTTTTACCATTTCCTGACGCCACAATAAGAGAGGAAAAACGATAATCAGCTTCTGCGGAAATTCCTATATCTGCGAGTCCCTCATACGAACCCGTTCGAGTAGAATGTGACGTTTCCCCGGACGTACCGAAGGTTTCTCAGAAAATATGCTGCCAAAATGCTCTAAAAACACCCCAGAGATAGACTCAATGCTGAAATGTACTGTATAAAAAGGCAGCTTTTCATTAAAAAAACACATATGGGCTAAACTATTTACAAATGAAAAAAAATTGGACGTGTTTGTTTATCCATATATAATGAAAAAAATACATTAATGAAAGAGTAAACAACACGTGCATTTTCGTTGTAAATTACGTTAAATACAAATCAAATTCCAAAATAGTAATCAACTGTGAATGTAAACACGAGAAATGTAAAAAGTTTAAAGTCATACTGAAAAAAGACATAACAGTTACTGTGCTCAGTCAAAGTATTAATTACTCATATTTAATACAATTAACGGCGCAAATGCACGGTGTCGACAGACTATTAACAAAAAAAAGTTATATAACATCAAACCCCCAACAGCCAAAAAAGACGACCTTTTGAATTTAAATACTTATTTGTTCGATAGTACCAAATCTTTGTGAAATGTAAAATCCGATGACACCATAATGAAAATAAAATCCGAAGCACTCTGTATCAATAACCGATCGAAAAATGATGTTATGAATCTGATATTATTTCAACAAGACCACCATAATTACGTTAGAGAAGTTTCATTTCCGTTTACAGTTAAAATACACAGCAAAGAACAAATTTTTGTTTTGAAATCCCAAAAATTGAATGAACCCTTACTACATCTGGATGCCACGGGTAGTGTTGTAAAAAACCAGTGTGTAGTGAATTTGGTGTCCTTAAATGCAATCGCGTCTACCTTTACTCAGGGGTCATACAAATACCTACACACAGAAGGATTTTCAGCGTATACGATATGATCACTTCCTGTCATGACACAAACTCCATCTATAAAATGCTGATTGATTTCAGACGGCTTTGTGTTGAAAATAATAGTTGGCCGGCCTTTTCAGGTGTTGTAACAGACATGAGCTTTGTGCTCATCAATGCAAGTTGCCAGGCTTTTAATGAATGTAGTCTGTTGGACTATCTAATCTGCGTCTATAACATGTTAACGCACACTAATAAAATCAATGAAAATAAAGAAAATAACACCGCTCTACCTATGCTGTGCTCATTTGGTCAAAAACGTCTGCAAGGACATTGATATCAGTAAATTGACGGATAAAAAAATTTTCAAAGATATACTAGCCAATATTGTCCTGGCTTCGTCGTTGGAGCAGGTCGACGAGTTCATTCGAAATATATTCATCCTGTTACACAGTAAACATGGTTCAACGGATTGAACAACGGCGCAAAAAAATATTATTTTAATTTGTCAGCTTGATGCTGAAACAACGTAATCGGTTATTAACATGGAAACTACAGTTATGCCCGTATCGAAAGATGAAAAACTCAATGTATCCATGTTTAGAAACAGCCCATTTTACAAACGTGCTGTATAAGTAATAAATCAAACTGAATTTCACGACATTGGACAAAATCAAAACTCTTTTCATGAACCTTTGTTATTCCAAACGATCCTTAACAAATACATTCCATTTTTGCCGATGTGGACTAATTTGATGAAAGAAAAGCGGGTGAGCAATGCTCCCATTGAAAACTATTTTGGACATTTAAAAACAAACGTATTGAAGGGTCAAAAAAATTTGACTGCACCAAGTTGTTACGAAAATTAAGAGCGGAAACTATATCAAAATCAATAGAGATGATACATGCAATTTCTAAAACCAGACTTACGAAATCAAAAAGAGTCATTTCCGTTTACAGTTAAAGTTCACAGCAAAAAACAAATATTTGTTTTGAAATCACAAAAACAGAATGAAATCTTACTACATCTGGATGCCACGGGAAGTGTTGTTAAAAACCCAGTGTGTAGTGAATTTGGTGTCCTTAAATGCAATCGCGTCTACCTTTACTCAGGGGTCATACAAATACCTACAAACAGAAGGATTTTCAGCGTATACGATATGATCACTTCCTGTCATGACACAAACTCCATCTATAAAATGCTGATTGATTTCAGACGGCTTTGTGTTGAAAATAATAGTTGGCCGGCCTTTTCAGGTGTACAAACACAGGTTTCAGGTAACAGACATGAGCTTTGTGCTCATCAATGCAAGTTGCCAGGCTTTTAATGAATGTAGTCTGTTGGACTATCTAATCTGCGTCTATAACATGTTAACGCACACTAATAAAATCAATGAAAATAAAGAAATAACACCGCTCTACATATGCTGTGCTCATTTGGTCAAAAACTTCTGTAAAGATACTGATATCACTTAATTGACGGATAAAAAAATGACCAAAGATATACTAGTTAATTGATGGATAAAAAAATGTCCAAAGATATACTAGCTAATCTTGTCCTGGCTTCGTCCTTAGAGCAGGTCGATGAGTTCATTCGAAATATATTCATCATGTTACGCAGTAAATATGTTTCAACGGATTCAACAACGGCGCAAAAAAAATTATTTTAATTTGTCAGGTTGTAAATGTCTTAGCCTGACTAGACTCTACTACAAAAGCTTTGTAAGCTGAAATACTGTTACTTTCCTCAACTCTATTGAAACCTTTGGAAAGTAATACTGAAATTTAGTAAATAAGGGTCTAGGCTATAGGGGATGACGTATAAAATAAACAAGGTATTAAATGCTAATAAATTTGATTTATTGCATTAAAATTGATTGAGTATGATTCAATAATTTATGAACTCTATATCCAATGAAGTCTGATTAGGACCCATTCGGATATACCGCCTTGATTACTAGGGCCAAATACCTAAGTCAGGAAAACAAGACGGAACAAAAACCTGACTGCCCAATTTAACCTGTACACAAACATAACAAAATATGTCACAGATAAAGACAAATTAAAACCTCATTTAAATTAGGTATGGCGTGATCATTTAGTGGTAAATATAGACCAACATCATGATAAATAACAACCCAAGCTCTCTGAGGTGTGAGACATGTTACATGATAAAATAAAATCTGAAATATGTTCCAACAAGCACAAAACATATCCGTTCTTAAAGAAAAACGAATATTAAACCATGTCAATAAAATGAAACACTATTGCAAGCACTATTGAATGCATTGAACCAATAGGAAATTATAAAATCCTATCAAAATTATTGAATACTATTTACAAGACTACTATAATAAACCCTACCTTCTTCCTATAAAATGCCATTGTGGGATACATCAGGAGATCAAAATATTCCTACTTTAAGATAAAGAAAATTATGAAACAAGAAGTTGTAGCAAGTTCTATTAATAATATATAAGGTTTACTAATATGCTCAGATATAAATAAAGATATGTTAGCACTTATGTTGTGATTGACGTATTGATAACGTATTCATAAATGTGTTATAAAGATCGACCGGGTGAAGTCTGGCTTCTCACAACTGTATTACTTTAATTAGTATACTGTAAAATAGCTGGTTGCAGTCAACTATAAGGCAGCCTTTTGGATCTCATAAAATTATCATGCATACGCCGCTCTATGGACAACTCCCTAATATGTCAAGCCGCAAATCCCACGTGAAATGTTTCCATAGGTAAGTCACTTGGACCTTGCACCGTCTGCAGTACCTGAGGCATGTAGCCTAATGGAATATTACACGTAAGGTTCAGACTATCAAGTACTGAAACCGGGATAATAGTAAATAAATGACATGAGTGACCAAGAACGAAAATATACAAGACAATGATATAAGCGTTGCCCCTAATATCATGAGATCAGCCATTTTAATAAATTATCATATGCAACGTCACGCAAAGAGTAAGACTGTTAATTAAATTAAAAGCCAGTTGGATTAAGATTTGATACCTTTTGATCAAATATAAGTAAAGATGTATTAGTACTTATGATAACACATTCATAAATACGCTATAAAATTAGGTAGGATCGACGGGGTGTAGTCTGGCTTCACACAACTTTATCACCTTAATATACTGTAAAATAAAATAGCTGGTTGCAGTCAACTATAAGGCAACCTTTTGGATCTCATAAAATTATCATGCATACACCGCTCTATGGACAACTCCCTAATATGTCGAGCCGCAAATCCCACGTGAAATGTTTCCATAGGTAAGTCACTTGGACCTTGCACCGTCTGCAGTACCTGAGGCATGTAGCCTAATGGAATATTACACGCAAGGTTCAGACTATCAAGTACTGAAACCGGGATAATAGTAAATAAATGACATGAGTGACCAAGAACGAAAATATACAAGACAATGATATAAGCGTTGCCCCTAATATCATGAGATCAGCCATTTTACTAAATTATCATATGCGACATCTCGCAAAGAGTACAAATGTTAATTAAATTAAAAGCCAGTCTGTTTAGGATTTGATACCTTTAGTCATAACTGGGATCAATCAAATGCAACGACAATCCCAAATATAACTAAAAACCGCATTGTTAAAACAGCCACTTATAAAACCACTGTGACAGGTTTCAACAACTACAATTGATTAGTAAATATATATAATATCCTCTCAATTGGACATAATCCAAAATGTAATAATCACATTCTAGTCATATGATTTGATTCAATATGACAAATAAATTAGGGCAGGTATAATACATTGGCAAATACAGATCAAACTATATACCAAATGATCAAAATATATACACCCACAATAACATTTCAACATACGTAATATACTTAGGTATGTACCTATAAAACGGAATCATGATCATAAAATAAGTATCAACTAGGCACCAGTTATCTACCTACAAATAAGTAAGCAGTTAGGAATCGTGAATATTATTTAAACCGCTTGTATACTCCTATCATAACCAGACTATGAAATTAAAACCTTTTATATAATTTATTGAAAGGTTACGTCACCACTAGGTATTAAGATCTGCTTGATGGGGCTTCGATGCTCTCACATCATGATGAGAAGACAAGGCAAGGCAGGATCAATTCTCGTTCCACGCAAATGGACGGCGCACTGGATACAATGTGTAGGCGTGAGATACAGATGCGGCGTAGTGCAGCCAGCCTCTTCATGTAGAAGGTAGGTCTTGCATCTGGGCGCCCGAGGCAGTGGGGTTGATCAGGTAACGACGAGGATGCTCGGAGACACCGAGACACTCGAAAGCCGCTGATGGAACAAGACTCGCTCCGCAACCACCGTGAACCGGAAATTGAGACAAAAATAGTGCTTAATATTCTAATCGAGTTAAACATTTACACCCTACGGAATATATGAAGCTAAGTATCTATATGAATAAAGACAACTAGGCATTCGAAGGAAGAATCATTTCAATTATGATAATCAAACTATAATAGTGGAAGTCAAAGGATCTAAACTTAGTGACGTACAGAATACCTATAACAGTAGCCACAGTAATTAAGCTACTGTAAGAAGTCATTGAATAAAACCTATAATGTATTGCGACATAATATTACGTCATTAGCCATTTGTATAACATTCTAAATAAATAAGTATTTTGTAAAACTTATTCACCAAACAATTATATCAATCTAGTTTATGAACTTGGTTGCTAATTAAACAAACGTGGCCGTGTACCTATATACGCGCGCACAAATAATTACACAACCAATTATTTTTGTAGTATTGTAAAAGGTGAATTATGTATTACATCATAATTAATACACTCAACCTATCAACCTACATTTGCAATCAAAGTGCTTTAATTCACTAACACTGAAACATGAAAGTATGTGATATATAGATATGTCAGGTCAAGGCTGAGATAACATATAAATCAGAACCAACGCACCGTGTCTACTAGCTTGCACCGGAGTGAATCTTAGCCTTCGCTCACATCTGCGAGGTCCGCATCTTGATTTGAAGCGTTGAAGCTCTCGAAGGCAGAACACCCCAGGAATTGATGGCGAGACACGAAGCAGGCGCCCTTAGGATCCACTGACAGGACTCGATATTCCTCGTACATGAACCGAGAATTCAGAAATAAATAATTTTAAATATATGTTAAAACATTTCATGAATTAAATTACCTACACCGTTCGTTGACTTTACGTGTTATACTATATATGGTAATAATGACTGATATTGACGGCTAAACCTACATAAAACGATAAAGAAATGACCGCCGAGTGTAACACAACTAAAGTTATTTATCAACCTAATTGAACACATCTACTTATGCCATCTATATCTAAATCGAGACACATTCCACCCTTGCCATTGAATTAAAACATGGAAAATACATACGTTCCACTTCTTTTCGTAAACGGTTAATCCACAATAATAAACGCGCTCGTTTACTACTAAACACACATTCATTTAGTTGCTAATGATTTCACAACTCAAATCAAGTACTTATAGTAATTGAATGCATCTACCTATCCTATAATCATATCACACACGAACACTGATTTACCTATCTTCAGAAGGTGTCGCAAAAAGCACGGTTGGCTGTGCATAGAGGGGTGTTGGTGCCTACACTTATGTATGGTAGCGAAAGTTGGGTATGGCAGAAGAAACATCAGAGCCAAGTGAATGCAGTGGAAATGAGAGCGTTGAGAAGTGTGTGTGGTGTAAAATTACAAGATAGAATTAGGAACAGTGTGATAAGGGAAAAGTGTGGACTGAACGAAGATGTAGTGACAAAAATTGAGAACGGTATGTTGAGATGGTTTGGACTAGGGCTCGCGGTCGGATCCGTGTTACGTTTACACGTTCCGAATACCCGTTTCCGAATAATAAGTAAACGGTTTTCTGGCCCGTTCCACACGTGTAATTAAGAAACGTATAATTAAGAGCCGTTTCCACGGATAAACGGGTATTCGAAGAAACGGATCTTATTTACCCGTGGCTCCGGAAACGTCCTTGACGAGTAGCAAAGGAACGGACCGGCGTACGTAAGAGCTACAAATTATTAGACAAAAGATTCATGACGTTTATGCCATATTTAACCTTATTCCGTGGTTCATAGAGTCGAAATTCAATAAACGGTTTATTTGCAAAACCGTTTTCTGAGCAGAGGGCCTACCGCGAACCACGTTCGACGTGTTGCCGCCCCGTCACACTTACGTAAAATTTTATAAGTGCGACAGAGAGGCAACACGACGAACGTGGTTCGCGGTAGGTCCTCTGTTAGTTTTTGCTTGCAATGTTTTAAGTTGCAATAAGTACGAGTAGAAAATTAGAAATACTGTATAGTGCTACCATAGTAGTATTTTATATAAAAGTTCAAATACTAAAACTTTATTGTTTATTATATAACTTGATAGCAATAAATATAAAGTGCTAGTAATAAAAAATAAAATCAATAAAGACTGTACACGATAAAATCTGCCAAGTGCTTGATCTGGTATTCTTTTTACCAACTGAACATTTTAAACAGTTATATTTTTAATAATCTGTAGATATAAGTCCTATTGGGGTATCTATGTGGTAAAAATTCAATCAATTGTCAATCATCTTACAATGTATGTGTGAGTTTTGTTGAATATACATTCGGTCAATATGAAATAGGTATATATTTTTATTTTTTAACTGACGTGAGCCTGACATCTTTGTCTTATTATAGTAAACCATGTAAAAATTATTAAATTATCATTTGTATAATGATCTGCCAATAATAAATGTACTTATAAATTGTATTGTAATTAATTTTGAATTTACGAAAAGTTTTACATATTATTATCATATAAAATGAACTTTATACGTTTAAGTGTACTAATAAATATAAGATGGCCCTTTTAGCTTAAAGCAATAAATGTCAAAATCAGAATTACCATAATGCGCAATGGTGGAGTCAATATAAATATTACTAAAAATCATAGACAACCTAACTATGTTTGTATTTTTATTATGTAATTCTTGTAGTCTTTAGTAGTTTGTGTCACAAGGGAGTAAAAAGACATATTTACGGCGTGGGTGTAAATTAAATCCTAAACGAAACGAAGAATTTTACAGTAAAACTCCAAGCCTAGCGAGGGACTCTAATCAAAGTGAGGGATTCAAATGTTAACAATCAAACTGGAAAAAAAAATCTAACATAAGACTCATACTGTTTTTCACATCGCCAATAGTCCGAGGCTGAAATGGTGCCTTTCATCTGAGTTAATTTTCACTCTCAACTCTAATTTTCATTTGGAATACAAGGAAAGTAAGATACATGTGTTTAAAAATATATAACTAAGTACATATTATTAACTTTTATAGTCTTTCTTGAGGGTACTTACTTAGGGTATCGTTATTTATAGAATAAGAAGTTAAATATCAGAATGGAAATTGTACAACAAATCCGTTTAAAATTAAAGTTTAATTGCTTATCGTAAAAAAAAACCAACTACGAAAAAAAGACGCTAGTGCAGAAACGTACATTTTCTGCACACTTCTTAGAAAAACAACGACCCACTTTCAAACCATGAGAAATGAAAAAGCCTTTTTAGGAATAGGTAATGTTATTTTTTTTTATAGGATCGGTCGAGTTCAGTAGGTAGATTAGATATAACAGAAGTCAAACAAAGGCTCAAAATTGACAATATTTACTAAAATTATTTACTTAATTCCATCGAATATCGTTTAAAACAAAAATGTATAAGTATATAAACAAATGATATCAATAGATTTCGTTAAATGTAGTGCATAATCAATAACAAACAATAACATAAATAGTTGTATTTCAAAAATAGGTCATCTTGGGGAACGTATGTAAAAAATATAGGTAATATCTTAGAACACAAAGTTTGGAAGGTTAATAAAAAAAAATTAATCATTAGTACGACTACGAGTAGACTACTTATTTAAATGATTACACAATAAAATTGAAATCAAAATGATATTCGTAAAAATTAAAAAATGCAATATCTTAAAACAATTATTAAAAAACAATCAAATGCTAGTATTAAGATTAATTTGAAAACAAATTACAATCAAATATATACCTAAGTAATAACATCTTGTAGCTCTCACTCTCGTCATAGAAAAATGCCTTTTAGTGTGGTGCGGCTACAAAACAATGGGATACATTTACTTTAATTTTTGCCGCTGCATCTGTTACAATTTTAATATATGCAGATATGTTTACCTTATTACAAGGACATAAAGCTCATAATTGGTTGTGACAGTTCTGATAATTGTTTGGGAACCTATTTGTTTTGGCGATATCGTACAATAGGGTCTTCGAAAAACAATACGTTCTAAGAATCTAGTGAATGGAACGCCACCGGGCGGCAAACTGAAAGTGTCCCAAGTGAATATGAATGATTGCCAATTTTGAGATCTATCTTAATGTATTAAACAATATAATCGAAAGGTAAGAAAGGTAGCATGAGTCTTTAAGGTTATCGCGTGAAATTCTTCGTTTCGAATGCCGCTTGTGTGTGTATTTTTTTTGCATCATTGGCAGATTTGTTGTTTTCGCATAGCAGTAAATTGATAAAAATAACCACAAAGTAATTAATAATTATTTTCTTAACTGTTATTTTTAACTAATATAGGTAGTATTTGTCTGAATACATATTCTTCACGAAACTATTACACCAGTATATATAAAATGTGTTTCTTTCATTGAAATATAATATGTAATGATATTAGGTTAAAAACAGTAATACTATAAAAATAAGATTCTAAACTAGGGCCGAATAGGTTTAAAATTAAAAATAATAGACAATATAGAATAGGGACACCTACTTCGATTTATATATAGTATAGTTGGCTAAATATGTAATATCCACCCAGTTAGAAACAATTAAAAAAAAATTTACGCCTAACAAATTCATCTGAAGTCAACATTCAATAGTAGACCTTGTAAGCATTGGCTCAAACTGTTTCGGATCCGTTCGGGCCGGTCTTAAGTACACGTTTAAACGGAGATACGTATCTGAGAAACGTTTCTTGGGAACGGTTCTTGGAGACGGATCCGGATCCCGGCGGTTCCGTTTAAACCGTGTTCTTAGCACCGCCGGGCTTAAGAACACGGGTATCCGTTTCGGCGTATAACACGGATACCGGGAGCCCTAGTTTGGACACGTGGAAAGAATGAGAGAAAGAAGGTTAACAAAGAGAGTGTATAAGGGAGAAGTAGAGGAGGGAGCTGGAAGGGGTAGACCTCGGCGGACTTTCTCTGATCAAATCGGGGAAATCCTGAAAGGCCAGGTCAAGAGCACCCTAAACCGGCGAGCGTGTATGAGGAATGTCATGAAAGTGAAGGAAGCGAAAGAGGTATGTCAGGATCGTAGCAAGTGGAAATCCGTGGTCTCTGCCTACCCCTTCGGGAAATAGGCGTGATTATATGTATGTATGTATGTTTTTGATAATTATAACAAAAGCGCTGGTGGCCTAGCGGTAAGAGCATGCGACTTGCAATCCGGAGCTCAAGAGTGCAAACCCCGGCTCGTACCAATGAGTTTTACGGAACTTATGTACGAAATGTCATTTGATATTTACAAGTCGTTTTTCGGTGAAGGAAAACATCGTGAGTAAACCGGACTAATCCCAACGAGGCCTAGTTTATCCTCTGGCTTGAAAGGTGAGATAGCAGTCGCTTTTGTAAACGCCAACTCTGGGGATTAATTGTCAAGCGGACCCCAGGCTCCCAAGAGCCGTGGCAAATGCCGGGACAACGCGAGGAAGAAGAAGATAATTATAACTATTATAAGAGTTAGGAGAATTTAAAAAATTGTATGGAATTGGCTTTTCGCTTCTAATTCAAATAATATTAATAAAATTGAAAAAATCAAACGAAGGGGCATTTTCTCTGACGCTTAGCACACTAGATTCGATTCGCATGTCGCTCCGATGATTGAGCGAGACAACGCTATGCGTGTATTATAGCGATATCCCGCTCGCACATCGGACCGACGTGCGAATCAGATCCAGTGTGTTAAGCGCCTATATCCTGGATTTAAATTGGGATCTGTGTTTGTGCGGAAAAGCGTCTCAGAGGTCTACTAAAGATCAATGTGTGTGGTGTCGCCTCTGAACCCCGTTGTCAATGTTTATGGTGTGTCCCGTGAACCCCGTTGTCAATTTGTGTGGTGTGTCCCCTGAAACCCGTTGTCAATGTTTATGGTGTGTGGTGTGTCCCCTGAACCCCGTTGTCAATGTTTATGGTGTGTGGTGTGTCCCCTGAACCCAGTTGTCAATGTTTATGGTGTGTCCCGTGAACCCCCTTGTCAATTTGTGCGGTGTGTCCCCTGAACCCCGTTGTCAATGTTTATGGTGTGTGGTGGGTCCCCTGAACCTAGTTGTCAATGTTTATGGTGTGTCCCGTGAACCCCCTTGTCAATTTGTGCGGTGTGTCCCCTGAACCCCGTTGTCAATGTTCATTGAAATGAAGGGTAGGGAATAACGTGTTGTGTGTACGTAATATATATAAATAACAAATAACATAAGTAGTTTTATGTCTTGTTTGTGTGTAATTATGTATGGGTATTGTGTGGTTTTGGTTGCAATTAAATATCATATGTCCTAAATTTCAAAACAACTTAGTCCCAGAATGCCTTTTAATATTAATTGTGCCCTTTTTTAAAATGGCCAAATGTCATAACGACTTTTTCAAAGTATCTTTCGTCAAATGACGAATTTCCGACGGACTTCTTTTTTTAAATATATTAAGTTTAGCTATATCTAAAATCCATTCTTAAAACCTTTATCGTATTAACAATATTATTTTAACGGTCGAATGGAACTAAAGATAATATCATATCATATGGGGTAAAATAGTACTCATTAATGCATGTTATATGAGATTCAGGTCATTTTGGGAATGTGCTTTTTTGAGAAAAAAGTTAGACTTTCTGAGATTCTGACATTTTAATATTATTCCGTTTCGATCTCCAGAAATTATGGTAAATGGGTGAAATGAAATTAAGGTGCAATGAAACCAAAGCATTGTGACACCACGTTGATTTGAACTTTAGACATTTTGAGAACGTTTTGAAAATGTGTTTTTTTTTATTTTTTTAAAGATGATCATTCTGAGATGACTGCCAGACAAAAAACGGCGCACTACCCCAGAAACCGGTGGTCTATAGCTGCGTACAAAACAACCCGCCCAGCGGGTTGTCCGGCATCTGAACAAAGTTCACGAGCGCCCACCAGTGGGGTTCCCGGCAGTGAATGTGTTAAGGCTCTTACAGTAAAAAATACACATAGAACATGCATTTGTCACAATATGGAATATAATGTACAACTTTAGTCGGGTGACATTGTAATATTATGGTACCATCGAGCTGATCTGAGGATGGAGAAAGGAAGTGGAAATGTAAACTCCATGATGAAACAATGCAACCTAATTGTGTTGGAGTTTTTAGAATTGCCTTGATGAGTATTAGTTGCCTGTGGAAAACAAATACAGATCAAAAATTAAAAATTTTGTCAAAAGAAGAAGAAGAACTTACCCTGTTAGTATGTTGGGGTGGGTCAAATCTTAGAAGATAATTTTGACCCACTTGCCGATTTCCGATTGAGCTGAAATTTTTCATTTATATGTAAATCGGATGATTATGCAATATTATTAGGACATGGAGCTGCTCTGATATATATATATTTTTTTTAATTTAAAGCGATAAAAACTTGTATTGAAAAATATTTTTTTGCCGAAAACTTATTGTGTTTATTTGTTAATAGGCGAGAATACATCGAAGGCGGGCCCGTCCGGTTTCAAGGCACCGAGACCTCCACCCACTGAAACCAGTAAGTAGGTCGAAATTATTTTCGTGGTCCTGTTTTGGATTTGGACGACTCTGTCACGCTTGTATTTCTGTATTTTATCAAATAAATACAAAAGACAAGTGCTATTGCATGTCTTTTTGACTGTAGATTACATTTACCACGAGAAAAATTAATATCTAAATTTCATCTCATACAAAAAGTCACATTTTTCGGGGACGAAAAATAAGACAACGTAAATGTAAAAGTGCCCCTGTGACCTATTTGCTGAATAAATGTTTGATATTTGATATTTGAACGAAAAAATTTTTGACCCAGTTGTAGTAGAAATACAAATGTATTTGACATAAAAACACAGAAACAACAATGTGATCAAGATGATAGTGGACAACCGATTTTTACATAATCTGTACCCCTAGTGTAAATTTATTCGATAGCGTGACGTGACGTACGCGTTTGCGTTAAGTCTCAGCGGGACGTTTTGGAAACTCAAAATCCCATACAAAATGAGACTTAACGCAAACGCGTACGTCATGTTTCACTATCGAATAAATGTACACTAGGGGCTCTGTTGTATCATTCACAAGTTTTTTTATATAACTCACCTTGTTAGTATGTGTTTATGCGGGTCAAATCTCGAAAGCTAAATTTGACCCACTTCCCGGTTTTCGATTGAGCTGAAAATTTGCATACATAATTATGTAAGTCGGGTGACAATGCAATATTATGGTACCATCGAGCTGATCTGATGATGGAGACAGTGACGTGGCCATAGGAACTCTGTGATAAAACAACGCAACCTAAATGTTTTTGGGGTTTCCAGAATTGTCTCGATGAGTATTAGTTGCCTGTGCAAAAAAAGTACAGTCAGCGATAATAGCTTGTACAATAAAAAAATATTTTTTCCAAAAACTCATTTCAATTTCAATAACTGATTTCTAAAAGTATGGTTTAGAAGGAATACATAGAAGGTGTACAGCATATTCTGCCGGCATGTATCGGCGTAGAAATATTTTACATATGTTTTTGATTCAGTTGCAGCGCCGCCGAGTTCGCGTCGCGCGTCGCTAGAATCCATCGATCTATTTCTCGCTGTCAAAGGTATTGTCATGTCAAAATTATATCTTTAAATCTAGTAATTTTTCTGCTAAATACATCAAACAGACAGAAGTTTTTGTGGCAAAACCGAGTGCTTGAGAAAATGAAACATCGACAAATAATAACATCATAGATTAATAATTAAAGTATGTAAATTCTACTTGATGTAATTTATCGGGAAATTTCAAGAATGAAAATCAATTACAAATCCGACTATATTTTATGAGTATTTATTACGTATATTAAGTATCTTAAAATAAAAACGTACAGTGCAAATAAAATAAGAAAACTACCAATGGGTGTATCAAAGAAGATATCGAACGTGTTGTGTATTTCGCGGTAGCTATTTTATTTTATTTTATTAGCCTATTTGTGTGTCCCACTGCTGGGCAAAGGCCTCCCCTCTAGCTTTCCAATCCTCCCTGTGCTGAGCAAGGTCCCGCCAGTCCCGCTGAAACGCATCCAAGTCGTCCCGCCATCTTTTTCTCGGTCTGCCTCTGCCACGACTACAGCGGGGATGCCAGCTAGTGGCTATTTTAGTCCATCTGTCATCATTTATCCGGCAGACATGTCCAGCCCAGTCCCACTTAAGCCTGGCGGTCTTCATCCCAACATCGACGACACGGGTTTTGGAGCAAAGCTCTGTGTTCCTCACCCTGTCAGATCTTCGGATACCCAGGATACTCCGCTCCATTGTCCTTTGACAAACCTTGAGCCGTGATTTTTGCGCCTCAGTTAATGACTAGTTTTGGGCACAATAGGTGAGGATGGGTAAGATTAAGTCGACGAGCTTGCGCTTTAGTGCAATTGGGAGTTTACCTTTCATGAGTTCCTTCATAGACCAAAAGCTCCGCCAGGCGTTTTCGATCCTTCTATCAATCCTCCTGATCCTTCCTCCTTGATCTTCTTCCTGATCTTGTCCTGGCGATCTGTGAAGGAGACTATCTGGCCTAGATAAGTATACTCGTCGACATATTGCAAAATGTTCCCATCCACCGTCACCTCGTGCTTCTTGCTGTTGGTCATTAAATGGGTTTTAGATTGGTTCATCGTCAGACCGATTTTTGTATCATGTTAAAAATATCTATAACGCTAAGGTAACATCGATAATAGACATGTCGATATTTGATTTTTTTTCAATTGCTTTATTTTGCCACAATAACTTCTATGTCTATACACACTATCGTTAACCAAATCTGTCGCGTCGTCACTTGTTAGGGTTCCGTAGCCAAATGGCAAAAAACGGAACCCTTATAGATTCGTCATGTCCGTCTGTCTGTCCGATTCTTTCACAGCCACTTTTTTCCGAAACTATAAGAGCTGTACTGTTCAAACTTGGTAAGTAGATGTATTCTATGAACCGCATTAGGATGTTTACACAAAAATAGAAAAAAAACAATAAATTTTAGGGGTTCCCCATACTTAGAACTGAAACTCAAAAAATCTTTTTTCATCAAACCCATACGTGTGGGGTATCTATGGATAGGTCTTCAAAAATGATATTGAGGTTTCTTATATCATTTTTCTCTAAAATGAATAGTTTGCGCGAGAGACACTTCCAAAGTGGTAAAATGTGTGTCCCCCCCCCCCCCCGTAACTTCTAAAATAACAGAATGAAAAATCTAAAAAAAATATATGATATACATTGCCATGTAAACTTCCACCGAAAATTGGTTTGAACGAGATCTAGTAAGTAGTTTTTTTTTAATACGTCATGAAATAAAAATAAAAAATTTTTTTCATCATACCCATACGTGTAGGGTATCTATGGATAGGTCTTCAAAAATGATATTAATGTTTCTAATATCATTTTTTTCTAAACTGAATAGTTTGCGCGAGAGAACCTTCCAAAGTGAAAAAAGTGTGTCCCCCCCCCCTGTAACTTCTAAAATAACAGAATGAAAAATCTAAAAAAAATATATGATATACATTGCCATGTAAACTTCCACCGAAAATTGGTTTGAACGAGATCTAGTAAGTAGTTTTTTTTTTAATACGTCATGAAATAAAAATAAAAAAATTTTTTTCATCATACCCATACGTGTGGGGTATCTATGGATAGGTCTTCAAAAATGATATTAATGTTTCTAATATCATTTTTTTCTAAACTGAATAGTTTGCGCGAGAGAACCTTCCAAAGTGAAAAAAAGTGTGTCCCCCCCCCTGTAACTTCTAAAATAACAGAATGAAAAATCTAAAAAAAATATATGATATACATTACCATGCAAACTTCCACCGAAAATTGTTTTGAACGAGATCTAGTGAGTAGTTTTTTTTTAATACGTCATAAAATTTTAAAAAAATTTTTTTCATCAAACATATACGTGTAAGGTATCTATGGATAGGTCTTCAAAAATGATAGTTAGGTTCCTAATATCATTTTTTTCTAAACTGAATAGTTTGCGCGAGAGACACTTCCAAAGTGGTAGGTAAAATGTGTGTCCAAAGTGGTAAAATGTTGAACAAGATCTAGTAAGAAGATTTTTTTTTTAATACGTCTTAAATTGTACGGAACCCTTCATACCGGTGTGAAGTTAGCGGCCAAAAGTTGGCGGCCAAATGTTGGTGCCAGTCGGCCGCCAACGTTTAGCGGCCAAATGTTGGCGCAAATCGGCCGCCAACATTTGGCCGCCAACTTCACACTAAAATTAACCTACCAAATTAAGAAGTCCGTATGAAATCTCACCATACATAACACAATTGGTGGAACGTTAGGGCAGTGTCTCGTTATATAAGGGCATTTTGTCTAAACTGCCCTGCAGAATTGCAGCCGATTATTACAGATTTAATTTTTTCTACAAAACGTAAAACCTTTTAGAAATATTTCGGTTAGTGCTATATAGTCCACACTAAAAGAGATACAACTCTACTAAAACCTGTTTTGAATAGTCTATTAGGTGCTTAATGAAACGTATATAGTGCAACCCCAATCATCGATCCAGAAGTTAGGTGATAAAAAATAATACATATATATAATTATTCTCCACAAACCTTTTAGAAATAATTCGGCTGCTGCTATAACGTCCAAACTAAACGGGGTACAGCTCTACTAAAAGCCGCTTTAAATACCCTATAAGATGCTCTATGACTCATATATAATATGACTCTACGGCATATGAATGATGAATTTTAAACTTAGGCTTTCTATGAACATTTGCACTCATTGAAGAATTTTTGCACCTTAGACGGCAGGCGAGTAAACCACACCCTCTGTATCGTACAGAACATAATACTATCTATTAAATAACACTATCTCTAGAGTGATACTCGGCGACATAATAATGGTGCACGGGCATCAAATAAGAATCTGATACTTTCTATGAACATTTGCATTTATTGAAGTTTTTCGGCATCTTCGACGGCAGGCGAGTAAACTACACCCACTGCATCGTACAGAGCATTATATCATCAATCAAATAACATTACTCGGCGGCTTATTAATGGTGCACAGGCATCAAATAAGAAACTGAGGCTTTCTATGAAAATTTGCGTTCATCGAAGTTTTTCGGCAATTTAGACGGCAGGCGAGTAAACCACATCCACTATACCATACTGAACACAACACTATCTGTCAAATAACACTATCTCTAGAGTGATACTCGGCGACATATCAATGGTGAACGGGCATCAAATATGAATCTTATGCTTTCTATGAACATTTGCATTTATTGAAGTTTTTCGGCATCTTAGACGGCAGGCGAGAAAACAACGCCCACTGCATCGTACAGAGCATTATACTATCTATCAAATAGCATTATTTCTAGAGTGATACTCGGCGGCATATTAATGGTGCAAGTGCACAAATAAAAAACTTAGGCTTTCTATAAACATTTCTATTCATTCAAGTTTTTCGGCATCTTAGACGGCAGGCGAGTAAACGACACCCACTGCATCGTACAGAGCATTATATTCTCTATCAAATAACTTTATCTCTAGGGTGATACTCGGCGGCATATTAATGGTGCACGGGCATAAAAAAGAAACTTAGGCTTTCTATGAACATTTCCATTAATTGAAGTTTTTCGGCATCTTAGACGGCAGGCGAGTCAACTACACCCACTGCATCGTACAGAGCGTTATATCATCAATCAAATAACAGCACCTCTAAGGTGATACTCGGCGGCATATTAATGGTGCACGGGCATCAAAAGAGACTTTGGCTTTCTATGAACATTTGCATTCATTGAAGTTTTTCTGCATCTTAGACGGCAAGCGAGTAAACTACACCCACTCTATCGTATAGAACATTATAATATGTATCAAATAACACTATATCTAGAGTGATACTCGACGGCATATTCATGATGCACGGGCATCAAAGAGACTTTGGCTTTCTATGAACATTTGCATTCATTGAAGAATTTTTGCATCTTAGACGGCAGGCGAGTAAACCACACCCACTGTATCGTACAGAACATTACATTACCTATCAAGTAACACCATATCTAGAGTGATACTCGGCGACATATTAATTGTGCAAGTGCACAAATAAGAAACTTAGGCTTTCTATGAACTTATGCATTTATTGAAGTTTTTCGGCATCATAGACGGCAGGCGAGTAAACTACACCCAGTGCATCGTACAGAGCGTTATATCATCAATCAAATAACAGTACCTCTAGAGTGATACTCGGCGGCATATTAATGGTGCACGGGCATAAAAAAGAAACTTAGGCTTTCTATGAACATTTCCATTCATTGAAGTTTTTCGGCATCTTAGACGGCAGGCGAGTAAACTACACCCACTGAATCGTACAGAGCATTATATTTTCTATCAAATAACTATATTTCTAGAGTGATACTCGGCGGCATATTAATGGTGCACGGGCATCAAAAATGACTTTGGCTTTCTATGAACATTTGCATTCATTGAAGAAAATTTGCATCTTAGACGGCAGGCGAGTAAACCGCACCCACAGCATCGTACAGAGCATTAAATCATTGATCAAATAATTTTATTTCTAGAGTGATACTCGGCGGCATATTCATGATGCACGGGCATCAAAAAGACTTTGGCTTTCTAAGAACATTTGCATTCATTGAAGTTTTTCTGCATCTTAGACGGCAAGCGAGTAAACTACACCCTCTGAATCGTACAGAGCATTATATTTTCTATCAAATAACTATATTTCTAGAGTGATACTCGGCAGCATATTAATGGTGCACGGGCATCAACAATGACTTTGGCTTTCTATGAACATTTGCATTCATTGAAGAAAATTTGCATCTTAGACGGCAGGCGAGTAAACCGCACCCACTGCATCGTACAGAGCATTAAATTATTGATCAAATAATTTTATTTCTAGAGTGATACTTGGCGGCATATTCATGATGCACGGGCATCAAAGAGACTTTGGCTTTCTATGAACATTTGCATTCATTGAAGTTTTTCTGCATCTTAGACGGCAAGCGAGTAAACTACACCCACTGAATCGTACAGAGCATTATAATTTCTATCATATAACAATATTTCTAGAGTGATACTCGGCGGCATATAAATGGTGCACGAGCATCAAAAGGGACTTTGGCTTTCTATGAACATTTGCATTAATTGAAGAAAATTTGCATCTTAGAAGGCAGGCGAGTAAACCGCACCCACTGCATCGTACGAAGCATTAAATTCTCGATCAAATAATTTTATTTCTAGAGTGATACTCGGCGGCATATTCATGATGCACGGGCATCAAAGAGACTTTGGCTTTCTATGAACATTTGCATTCATTGAAGTTTTTCTGCATCTTAGACGGCAAGCGAGTAAACTACACCCACTCTATCGTACAGAACATTATACTATGTATCAAATAACACTATATCTAGAGTGATACTCGGCAGCATATAAATGGTGCACGGGCATCAAAAAAGAAACTTTAGCTTTCAATTTACATTTGCATTCATTGAAGGTTTTCGGCATCTTAGACGGCAGGCGAGTAAACTACACCCACTCTAACGTACAGAACATTATACTATGTATCAAATAACACTACATCTAGAGTGATACTCGGCGGCATATTAATAGTGCACGGGCATCAAAGAGACTTCGGCTTTCTATGAACATTTGCGTTCATTGAAGAATTTTTGCATCTTGGACGGCAGGCGAGTAAACCACACCCACTGTATCGTACAGAACATTATATTACCTATCAAGTAACACTATATATAGAGTGATCTTCGGCGACATATTAATAGTGCAAGTGCACAAATAAGAAACTTAGGCTTTCCATGAACTTTTGCATTCATTGAAGTTTTTCGGTATCATAGACGGCAGGCGAGTAAACTACACCCACTGCATCGTACAGAGCGTTATATCATCAATCAAATAACAGTACTTCTAGAGTGATACTCGGCGGCATATTAATGGTGCACGGGCATAAAAAAGAAACTTAGGCTTTCTATGAACATTTCCATTCATTGAAGTTTTTCGGCATCTTAGACGGCAGGCGAGTAAACTACACCCACTGAATCGTACAGAGCATTATATTTTCTATCAAATAACAATATTTCTAGAGTGATACTCGGCGGCATATTAATGGTGCACGGGCATCAAAAGAGACTTTGGCTTTCTCTGAACATTTGCATTCATTGAAGAAAATTTGCATCTAAGACGGCAGGCGAGTAAACCGCACCCACTGCATCGTACGAAGCATTAAATTTTCGATCAAATAATTTTATTTCTAGAGTGATACTCGGCGGCATATTCATGATGCACGGGCATCAAAGAGACTTTGGCTTTCCATGAACATTTGCATTCATTGAAGTTTTTCTGCATCTTAGAAGGCAAGCGAGTAAACTACACCCACTCTATCGTACAGAACATTATACTATGTATCAAATAACACTATATCTAGAGTGATACTCGGCAGCATATTAATGGTGCACGGGCATCAAAAAAGAAACTTTAGCTTTCAATTAACATTTGCATTCATTGAAGGTTTTCGGCATCTTAGACGGCAAGCGAGTAAACTACACCCACTCTATCGTACAGAACATTATACTATGTATCAAATAACACTATATCTAGAGTGATACTCGGCAGCATATTAATGGTGCACGGGCATCAAAGAAGAAACTTTAGCTTTCAATTAACATTTGCATTCATTGAAGGTTTTCGGCATCTTAGACGGCAGGCGAGTAAACTACACCCACTGCATCGTACAGAGCGTTATATCATTAATCAAATAACAGTACTTCTAGAGTGATACTGGGGCATATTAATAGTGCACGGGCATAAAAAAGAAACTTAGGCTTTCTATGAACATTTCCATTCATTGAAGTTTTTCGGCATCTTAGACGGCAGGCGAGTAAACTACACCCACTGAATCGTACAGAGCATTATATTTTCTATCAAATTACAATATTTTTAGAGTGATACTCGGCGGCATATTACTGGTGCACGGGCATCAAAAGAGACTTTGGCTTTCTATGAACATTTGCATTAATTGAAGAAAATTTGCATCTTAGACGGCAGGCGAGTAAACCGCACCCACTGCATCGTACGAAGCATTAAATTCTCGATCAAATAATTTTATTTCTAGAGTGATACTCGGCGGCATATTCATGATGCACGGGCATCAAAGAGACTTTGGCGTTCTATGAACATTTGCATTCATTGAAGTTTTTCTGCATCTTAGACGGCAAGCGAGTAAACTACACCCACTCTATCGTACAGAACATTATACTATGTATCAAATAACACTATATCTAGAGTGATACTCGGCAGCATATTAATGGTGCACGGGCATCAAAAAATAAACTTTAGCTTTCAATTAACATTTGCATTCATTGAAGGTTTTCGGCATCTTAGACGGCAGGCGAGTAAACTACACCCACTGCATCGTACAGAGCGTTATATCATCAATCAAATAACAGTACTTCTAGAGTGATACTCGGCGGCATATTAATGGTGCACGGGCATAAAAAAGAAACTTAGGCTTTCTATGAACATTTCCATTCATTGAAGTTTTTCGGCATCTTAGACGGCAGGCGAGTAAACTACACCCACTGAATCGTACAGAGCATTATATTTTCTATCAAATAAAAATATTTCTAGAGTGATACTCGGCGGCATATTAATGGTGCACGGGCATCAAAAGAGACTTTGGCTTTCTATGAACATTTGCATTCATTGAAGAAAATTTGCATCTTAGACGGCAGGCGAGTAAACCGCACCCACTGCATCGTACGAAGCATTAAATTCTCGATCAAATAATTTTATTTCTAGAGTGATACTCGGCGGCATATTCATGATGCACGGGCATCAAAGAGACTTTGGCTTTCTATGAACATTTGCATTCATTGAAGTTTTTCTGCATCTTAGACGGCAAGCGAGTAAACTACACCCACTCTATCGTACAGAACACTATACTATGTATCAAATAACACTATATCTAGAGTGATACTCGGCAGCATATTAATGGTGCACGGGCATCAAAAAAGAAACTTTAGCTTTCAATTAACATTTGCATTCATTGAAGGTTTTCGGCATCTTAGACGGCAAGCGAGTAAACTACACCCACTCTATCGTACAGAACATTATACTATGTATCAAATAACACTATATCTAGAGTGATACTCGGCAGCATATTAATGGTGCACGGGCATCAAAGAAGAAACTTTAGCTTTCAATTAACATTTGCATTCATTGAAGGTTTTCGGCATCTTAGACGGCAGGCGAGTAAACTACACCCACTGCATCGTACAGAGCGTTATATCATTAATCAAATAACAGTACTTCTAGAGTGATACTGGGGCATATTAATGGTGCACGGGCATAAAAAAGAAACTTAGGCTTTCTATGAACATTTCCATTTATTGAAGTTTTTCGGCATCTTAGACGGCAGGCGAGTAAACTACACCCACTGCATCGTACAGAGCGTTATATCATCAATCAAATAACAGTACTTCTAGAGTGATACTCGACGGCATATTAATAGTGCACGGGCATAAAAAAGAAACTTAGGCTTTCTATGAACATTTCCATTCATTGAAGTTTTTCGGCATCTTAGACGGCAGGCGAGTAAACTACACCCACTGAATCGTACAGAGCATTATATTTTCTATCAAATTACAATATTTCTAGAGTGATACTCGGCGGCATATTACTGGTGCACGGGCATCAAAAGAGACTTTGGCTTTCTATGAACATTTGCATTAATTGAAGAAAATTTGCATCTTAGACGGCAGGCGAGTAAACCGCACCCACTGCATCGTACGAAGCATTAAATTCTCGATCAAATAATTTTATTTCTAGAGTGATACTCGGCGGCATATTCATGATGCACGGGCATCAAAGAGACTTTGGCGTTCTATGAACATTTGCATTCATTGAAGTTTTTCTGCATCTTAGACGGCAAGCGAGTAAACTACACCCACTCTATCGTACAGAACATTATACTATGTATCAAATAACACTATATCTAGAGTGATACTCGGCAGCATATTAATGGTGCACGGGCATCAAAAAATAAACTTTAGCTTTCAATTAACATTTGCATTCATTGAAGGTTTTCGGCATCTTAGACGGCAGGCGAGTAAACTACACCCACTGCATCGTACAGAGCGTTATATCATCAATCAAATAACAGTACTTCTAGAGTGATACTCGGCGGCATATTAATGGTGCACGGGCATAAAAAAGAAACTTAGGCTTTCTATGAACATTTCCATTAATTGAAGTTTTTCGGCATCTTAGACGGCAGGCGAGTCAACTACACCCACTGCATCGTACAGAGCGTTATATCATCAATCAAATAACAGCACCTCTAAGGTGATACTCGGCGGCATATTAATGGTGCACGGGCATCAAAAGAGACTTTGGCTTTCTATGAACATTTGCATTCATTGAAGTTTTTCTGCATCTTAGACGGCAAGCGAGTAAACTACACCCACTCTATCGTACAGAACATTATATTATTTATCAAATAACTGTGTGATACTCGGCGGCATATTCATGATGCACGGGCATCAAGGAGACTTTGGCTTTCTATGAACATTTGCATTCATTGAAGAATTTTTGCATCTTAGACGGCAGGCGAGTAAACCACACCCACTGTATCGTACAGAACATTATACTACCTATCAAGTCACACTTTATCTAGAGTGATACTCGGCGACATATTAATAGTGCAAGTGCACAAATAAGAAACTTTAGCTTTCAATTAACATTTGCATTCATTGAAGTTTTTCGGCATCTTAGACGGCAGGCGAGTAAACTACACCCACTGCATCGTACAGAGCAATATATCATCAATCAAATAACAGTACTTCTAGAGTGATACTCGGCGGCATATTAAAGGTGCACGGGCATCAAAAGAGACTTTGGCTTTCTATGACCATTTGCATTCATTGAAGTTTTTCTGCATCTTAGACGCCAAGCGAGTAAACTACACCCACTCTATCGTACAGAACATTATACTATGTATCAAATAACTTTACATCTAGAGTGATACTCGGCGGCATATTAATGGTGCACGGGCATCAAAGAGACTTTGGCTTTCTATGAACATTTGCATTCATTGAAGAATTCTTGCATCTTACACGGCAGGCGAGTAAACCACACCCACTGTATCGTACAGAACATTATACTACCTATCAAGTCACACTATGTCTAGAGTGATACTCGGCGACATATGAATAGTGCAAGTGCACAAATTAGAAACTTTAGTTTTCAATTAACATTTGCATTCATTGAAGTTTTTCGGCATCTTAGACGGCAGGCGAGTAAACTACACGCACTGCGTCATACAGAGCAATATATCATCAATCAAATAACAGTACCTCTAGAGTGATACTCGGCGGCATATTAATGGTGCACGGGCATCAAAAGAGACTTTGGCTTTCTATGACCATTTGCATTCATTTAAGTTTTTCTGCATCTTAGACGGCAAGCGAGTAAACTACACCCACTCTATCGTACAGAACATTATATTATTTATTAAATAACTGTGTGATACTCGGCGGCATATTCATGATGCACGGGCATCAAAGAGACTTTGGCTTTCTATGAACATTTGCATTCATTGAAGAATTTTTGCATCTTAGACGTCAGGCGAGTAAACCACACCCACTGTATCGTACAGACCATTATATTACCTATCAAGTAACACTATATCTAGAGTGATACTCGGCGACATATTAATAGTGCAAGTGCACAAATAAGAAACTTTAGCTTTCAATTAACATTTGCATTCATTGAAGTTTTTCGGCATCTTAGACGGCAGGCGAGTAAACTACACCAACTGCGTCGTACAGAGCGTTATTTCATCAATCAAATAACAGCACCTCTAGAGTGATACTCGGCGGCATATTAATGGTGCACGGGCATCAAAAGAGACTTTGGCTTTCTATGAACATTTGTATTCATTGATGTTTTTCTGCATCTTAGACGACAAGCGAGTATACCCAACAAGCAAAATAATCCTGGCATGTGATTTTATAGTCCTGTTTGGACTTATATGGCTACTATAATGGTTTCAGAATATGCCACCGCACTTATATCAGCATATATTAATCTTGTTTTTACTCAAGTACGCTTACTCTTACAATTTGGACTTATATCGGTATATAGGATCACAATTCATGGCTACTACTGGACTTAACCTCCTATAAGAGCATGTATTAAGATTAATTACTCTCAAGAGGAACTACTCCGACAACCCAGACTTATATGCGCATATAGGATATCGCTTTAAGCGCATTTTAATCTCCAGGCTCCTATATGAGCATATTCGAGGAAAATATGCACTGAGGAACAATCACTCTTTTTAGTCTTACTTATAGTCTCATATAAGCATTTTTTCTGTGACCAATATAAGTCAATTCAATTTAGACTACTAAAGAGCACTTAGGTTTAAAGTTTGTAATTCATATTAACATCAAATGGATTTTATTCCATAGAAAAGATATAATCGAATAAATCTAAAAAACCCTCGTCGGAAATCTTTAAAGGCTACTTTTGATCGAAATAACCTATATAAGCAAAAGCGAGCTTATGACGGTTTCACAAATCCGGAAAAACTTATATCACGACTCTGTAGGCAAAAACACACTTTATATGGGTTTATCATATGCCGATATAAGCCAAGGTCGATTTACAGAGGCATTCCACAGTAGCATTATAATCTAAAAAATCCAGAATAATCCTGGTTAGAACCCTAATAAGGCCAATTTTGCTTTAAATCACCAATATAAGAAAAAATGAGCTTTAAACGGTTTTACGAATCCAGAAAAGCTTATATCAGGACTCGTTAGGCAAAAATGCACTTAATAGGGGTTTGTCATATGCCGATATAAGCCTGGGTAGATTTAAATGGGTATTTCATAGTAGTGCTATCGTCTTAGAAACCTTAAATCAATCCTGGCTAGAACTCTTCAAATGCCACTTTTTCTGGAAACAACCGATATAGTCGAAAACACGATTTGAATGGTTTTCCAAATCTTACTGTAGGATTTGTGGCCAGCCATTATTGATCACTCATAATTCACGATTTGTTCTTTGTTGTTCTGAATGATATAAAAATGGATTTAGATCAGTGGAAGCGGTTTAAAAAGAGTGGTTCTTATAAACGAAAGGTTAAGAAAACCTACCAGGAAATGTTAACCGGAGTGAGCACTGACTTTTTAAATTTATCGGGTAAAGACTGCATCGCAAATTCAGGTGAGGGTTCCGGACAAAATAACTTTAGTAGTACTTCGGATGGAAGGGGTTCGGACTATGAAAGCAATAATGAAAAATCATCAAGCGATTATGAAAGCGATGAAAAGGAGGAAAATCTTTCTGATTACAACAAAAATTTCGAATTGCGTTATTCTATGAAAAACTGGGCTTTAAATTACAATATTTCTCATGCTGCTTTGAACTCTTTACTTCAAATTGTAAATATCAGATTAAACGACGTTTTACCTCGAGATGCGCGAACACTTCTAGGCACAAACAGAGAAAACCTACAAATTACCATTTCAGCCCCAGGACACTACTGGCACAATGGCCTGATCAAATGTTTGAAAAGAATTTTCGAAAATGTTTCGTGTCTACCAAATGAAATTTCTCTAAACATAAATATTGATGGACTACCAGTTTTCAATAGTTCGCGATACCAATTTTGGCCCATATTGTGTACCGTCTTCGAGATACCAAATTTGGCTCCGTTTGTTGTTGGTAAGTAACAAAACATCTTTATTAACTTAAAGTAGGTACTTAAAAAGTAGTAGTAGTGTTTTTCTTATGATACTTACTTATACTTACCTATTTATTTTTAACAGGTATCTATGCCGGAGATGGAAAACCATCGGACCTAGACTCATTTTTGAAGCCTTTCGTGACAGAAATGAAGCAACTTGAAGAAGGATTAATACTTAACGCTGCTCATGACTCAAACGAAGAAAAAATTATCCACGTAAAACTGAGAGCTTTTATCTGTGATTCACCAGCTAGAGCAATGATAAAAGGTAGGATAATTTTTTTTAGTTTACAGACAATATTATTATATTGCTTCACCTCCCATCAAACTCTATGTACTAAAAGGATTTTAGAATTATCAGGCCAAGCTATCAGTAAAGGTACTTACACATTAATTCAGAAAAATCTTTAAGTACCGTCTTCTTTTTCGTACGAGTTACTTACTTCTGCTTACTAAGATGAACACCACAATATGAAGGTATTTAACCAATTTATACTATTTTTTTACAGGTGTTTCAAATTTCAACAGCAAACATGGCTGTCTAAAATGTACAGTCGTCGGAGAATATTCCCATAAATCGAATACTGTGACATTTATTGAGTGTCACAGTTCTAAAAGAAACAACGGTGACTTTCGTGCGAAGAAGTATGGACAACATCACAAGAAAGACTCACCGCTACTTAGCTTAAACATCGACATGATTGAAGATTTTCCAGTATCGGACTCGCTGCACTTGATAGATCTTGGGTTGATGAAGAGGCTTCTGATAGGTTGGAGGGATGGAAATTTCGGGAAATATTTAACAAAATGGAATGCGCAAAATATTGAGAAGGTTAACAGCTTTTTAAAAAGTTGTATTATGCCTAAAGAGATACACCGGTCAGTAAGAACCGTCGATGTTTTAGCTCACTGGAAAGGGTCTGAGTACCGTTGTTTTTTTTACTATCTCAGTTTTATAATACTTCAAGAAGTCCAAAGAGCGGAACCTTATAATCATTTCATGCATTTATTTTGTGCAATCACTATTTGCTCCAATGATAGTTATTTCCATTTACTTCGTATCGCTGAGGAAATGTTAAAACACTTTGTTGAACAATTCAAAACCATTTATGGGAAAGACTATATAACAAGCAACATACATAATCTCTTACATTTGGTTGATGAAGTAAAAAAATTTGGGATTCTCCAAAATTTCAATGCATATTGCTTTGAAAATAAACTTTACTCCATAAAAAAAATGGTAAGGCAAGGAAATAAAGCACTTCAACAAGTCGCAAACAGAATTAATGAAATGTCGTTAATGGATATAGAAAAGCTAAATGAAAACAAGAAATATCCGGCACTAAAGAAAGGAAAATGCAGAAAATCTGGCTTAATATTAGAATTAGGGACGTTTATATTGTCAGCAAAGAAACAAGATAAATGGTTTCTAACTAAATCAAACCACGTGGTGGAGTTTGTATCGGTTAATTTTAAAAATAATGGGAATCAAGAGCAGGAAATAGAAATACATGGCTATCATATAATAAACACCCAAAATGCCTTTGAAGAACCCTTAAGCTCATCGTTTTTCAACATTTGTAAATGTGATTGCAGAGAAATGATTAAAATAAAAACTGTGTATAAAGTTGCAGACATAAAGTGTAAGTTTGTAAGTGTGTTATTCAATAATTTTATATATTTAGTGCCATTACTTCATACTCTGTAGTTTATGGATTTAATAAATAAGACAAATTTACAAAAATTTAACAGGTATTTTTATTTATCATTCAATCAACAACTTATCAAAGTTTAGTACAATAACATTCAAAAAACGGGAGTAACTAATTTGTACTTTAAATTACATTAACAGAATAGTTACTTTAATCAGTCTGGGTTTATGAGGTATTTATTATCTTTATCTAACACTAAAAGTAAAAACTTTATATAAAACTATTGTTAGAGACATAATACACTCTTTAGCTACATACTATTTAACCAATCTTTAAATTCACATGCATCTTCACTCGGAATAATACTTAAAAAATACATAAACATTTTTATGTAGGTAATATTAAGGTCAAAAAAATTGCGGCACAATAACATACTTAACTTATTCAGGTATTTGTAGCCTAAAGCCTATGATACACAGGAGCGGGAATGCAGGATAGTTACGATGTAGGTCCGTTCCGGGGCGAGACATAGACAGTTACCACACGGACTGTGTGTGAGTCCGGAGCGGTCCCCATTCCTGATCCAGTGTAGCATGAGCCTTACTCTAAAAACAAATCAACTTATATACTTACCTATAGTAGGTAGGTACCTAGATTTAAAACTTGTTGTCAAATAAACCACAACGTAGATAATCAATACTCGTGCGTACTTGAAAAAACGAATAATAATTTCTTCTTCTTCAAGAACATAATTTTTAGGGCTTCGTAAGAGCCAAAAATTCAAATAAAAAAATAAACACTAGATAAATAAAAAAGGACTACAAAGATATGTTATCCAAACAGCAAATAAAATTATTGCATGAACTTTCAGTAGCTGTTGACATTAAATTTCTGAAGTTTCTAGAGTGTAGTAGAAATTTTTATGTAGAATACCTAACTGTTTTTTCTTTTTTAACTGGAGAACTATTTCAGTTTCATAGGTACAGCAACTCTAGAAAGTTAACACATTTTTTTGTTACTTAAGTAATTAATTTTCCGGCAGCACAGCAGCAGCACTGGGCAGGTTTATCACCTCTACATTCTCAAGTTGATTTTGTTCTGAGGATTCAGGTATTGCTGGAACTGGCTGATCTAGCAAAGGTTCGGGTGGAGGACGAACATTATCTTCTTGAGCTGGCTGTTCTATAGCGCACACAGAAGATGTTGTAGCAGTATCATTTTTAGTTTTTTTCCCCTTAGTACGTTGTCTTGCTGAAGATGCTCTCTTATTGCTCTCACAGCGCTGGTGAGCATTTTTGAGTATAATTTTGAAAAATTTTTCGCAATCTGCTTTGCTGAATGTTTCGTCTGATTCCTTCACAATATCATGGAAAAAATTTATTGTTCTTTCTCGGGCTTTGAAACAAATCTTTACCGGGTCTTTCTTTGATGAACCAGTCCATGTACAACTTTTCAAAAACTCTCTGTCAAATAAATGATCAATGAGGTAGTATGCATTTGAAGTACCCTTTCCAGATCCTCTGCTACATAACCCACGTAATTTTTTTTTATGATCTTCTTTAAATACTGCATCTAACAGGTTTCTTTCAAAGTCATCAAAATCATTTGAAGTTTTTATGGTATTTATACCATCATCCCGATCCTGAGCTGGTAGCTTAGAAGACAGCTTTATGTATTCCTCGAATTGGGTCTGAAATTCTGAATGTTTTAAAAGTAATTTGTTTTGAAGTTCAAACAAAGCATTTTGATTAGTAAGAATTGTTTTGAGATCATGTTTAAGAGCCTGTATATCCTCTTGAATTTGCTGTAGTGGTACATCTTGATTTAATATCAAAATGTTTTGACTTTGGTTGTCTGTGTTTTCACAGCCTAGGTCAATTGTTTCTGGTAAAGAGTTTGGTTCCAGAGTTTGAACAATATTAACGGCAGCATCATAGTTTTCACCCGGTGGTATGTTTTCCTTTTCTAGCATAGCAGCAGCAATATTTTCTTGATCATTCTGTAAAAGTTAACTCTTTATTAAAAATTTCAGAAACCCAAGATACAACTCAGGTGCACGTCATCACAAATACGCATATTCCTTTCATTGTGTCCATTACAACAAACACATTATAAGGTTTAATTTGATGAAAAGTTATGTTGACAAATCAAAAATACTCAATTTAAATCGGCTTTTTTCGTCGTAAGATAAAATTGTAATTACCTAGTACGATATTTTACAATAACCGATTTCTAATGATATATGCACAGAATATAAATTTTGTTGTATTGAAGAATATGTTATTATTATTATGCGATGACCGGCTTGTATATATACCTACTTCTATAACAATATGTAAGTAAATAAACATACTATTTATAAGACTTTAAAAAAAATAGGCTGCACCACTAAAAACTACAATATTTTGTGCATTACTCTCGCATAAGTAGTACCTATCTAAAATAACTTTAAAAAGTTGGTAAAAATCATCTATTGGAGCAAATAAAAGAAACAGCTGATCCATAGTAATTTTCAATAGGTACCTACAGGATCAATGAATATGGAACAACTAATTTTTATTAAGCTGGAAAGTTGCTTCCTTTGTGTGCGGGCGAACCTGTGATACGGAATCTAATATCTAAACAAACTGTAAATAATTTTCTTCCATTAAACTTACCTCTACCAACTCCTGCGCCATTTTATTAAAAGAATGAGCCAACGGTTCTCTTTGGGTGGTTACAGATAGCGAATTGTTCCGATACTCATTCTCCGTCTCGGTATCGGACCTATCACTCATTGCATCTATTTGATTTTCTGCGTCTTTAAATGTTGGTAAATGGCTTCTTTTCAAAATACAATTAAAAGTTCTCCAAGTAGGATCTGGATAACAATTCTCGCGCCTTCTAAGTTTTTCCGCGTTAGTTTTGGGCCAGAACAAAGTACCATTTTTTTCCCACTGCTCTGGGACAGTCGTCAATCGCAGACAGCCTCGTTCCATAGTTTGAATCACTTTGAATGGCATCGTGTTTGTTCATAAACCTGCAAGTAGGTTAAGATAGTGTTAGTCTAGTCTAGTAGGTACGCTTTGACTTAAGATTATTCAAAATTACTCAAACATACGATACAAATATTCTACTACTAAACTCTCAGCCTAAAATCTATATATGTATACCTTGAAACTTTCACATTGAAAAACTAATAATATAATTCAACTAAGCGCGAGATAACGTTATCCGTGTACAACTAATTCATTCGAACTGTTCGCTCGCTTGTGCTATCGCGCGAGTCCAGTCGGGGCCTGAAGAGACGCGCGGGGGAGCGCCGGACACGGAGTAGGTACGACGGGAGCGAAGTGCCGAAACGCTGACGCCGCCGCTTATATATGAGTAACTAGAGGCCACCTGCGACTTCGTCTGCGTAGAAACAGATCCCGCGGGAATTACGGGATAAAAAGTAGCTACCTACATACCAAATTTCATTGTAATCGGTTCAGTTCAGTAGCTTTTGCGTGAAAGAGTAACAAACATCTATACATGCATACTCACAAAGTATGACAATGTTAATATTAGTATAACATAATTATTCTTAGTTAGATTAGTAAACAAAAATACACAGTTCTACTGAATTTCTTTGAAAGTAAATGAACTTGCGCGTGTGGTGTTGGTATAACGCTTTGAGTCAAACAAATAATTTCTCATTCATTCAAGTTGTAAATCTAAGTCCCTTTATATCCGATACCTACCTAATAATAAAGTTTTATTATACCTAAGTAAATAAATAAAATTTAGTAAACATATGCCAGGGTACTTATTCAATAAATTACGTTACATAGTCGTATGCGTGTATATTAGGTAAGACCTCATTTTACTCACATGAAACTATGTTAATAAATATTGTGTGGTGCTAGGTACTTAAGTAGTAAGTAGGTATGTATTTAGTTACATACTAGTACTAGCTACAAATTTCACACTCGTCTCTTGGAAAGTGATCATAAACTGCGTAGTTACAATTCTCACACCAAAACCAATCTTGATATAGCAATGATCTGATGTCTTCGTAAATCTTAATAAAATGTAAATCTCTATTGTTAAGTGACACAATGGTGTGACACCCGGGACATGTTTCTGATAGTAAGAAATGTGTAATACTCCAAGGCCATTGCAAGTCCCTTAGACTTCGGAAATCATTTTTTGTTAAAAATCGATCTATATCCAGGAACATCACCATACTATTATTTGGAATGCTGGAATTCTGCTTTGCTTGGAATTCTGGTAACCTGAATAAAAAAATTAAATTACTTACACACTATTCGTCCAACAAAATCATTTTCAAACTAATGCTTAACTTATTAATACAGTACCCACAGTAAACTGATATGATTTTTCTTTGAAAACTTTCCTAATCTAATCTTTAATCTAAATATTATTGTAAGTACCCGTTTGTTGATAATAATTTTCTAATTTTTGTACAGTTGGCCAAGGCGTTAGCTGAGCCACCTAAACCGCTTGTTTCTCTAAAAACGCGCGGTTAAGGCGGGTCAGCTAACGCCTTGGTCCGCTGTACCCGTAAAACTGAACAACTTTGCTTAATAGTATAAGGTAAATTGGACCGCCTATTCATAATTTTTAGCTATGAAAATATCCTCACTACATCCTCACTACCTACTAAATATTTATCATAACAGAATCTACGATTTTCAGTCCCCTGATACGACAGTATGTAGGTAAGAATTGCAGAACCCTAATTGTGGAACCCTAATTGGTAACAACATGGCGAATTTGTTTTGGTTTTGACACTTACCATTGTAGAACTAAATTAACTTTTATCAGTTCTATAGCATACTTGGATAATGTCACCCAAAAATGGCGACGTTTCCTAACATTTTGTTGATAAATAAATGAATACACAAAGTGTTAATAAGCCATTTTAAAATGGCGCTTTAAAATTTCAATCGAAACCAAGATAAGGTTCACAGAAAATTCACATTCCCCAGCAAACAGTCATCACAAATACTAAGAACAATAGGATATATTTTTCTACTATGGTTGACAATATTTTCTAGTTATCATATTAATAAATACCACTTACCTTTGCACAAACTATTTAATATTTTTCTACACTGCACAAAACCACACATCACAGTTTGACATTTCACTGAAACACTAGCTGCGTACTTAGTAGAGGCCTAGCTAGGCCCGAGTTAATCTCACTTTTTACTATAGTGCATTTATATTGGCATTCCCAGGTAATAGTACACTTGCGTAATCCCGATATACGAGCCATATAATCAAAAGTGGGATGGCTGGGGCCTGATATAATCGCGCTGTAAGCAAAGATAGACTTATAAAATGGGCCCTTTTCCGGGTTTATATGCAGATATAAGTCTCATATAATCCTCAAGAAATCATGGTTCTAGGATAGTTGAAGAACCACTTTTTGCTGGTTGGGTACTACACCCACTCTATCGTACAGAGCATTATATTATTTATCAAATAACACTATATCTAGAGTGATACTCGGCGGCATATTCATGATGCACGAGCATCAATGAGACTTTGGCTTTCTATGAACATTTGCATTCATTGAAGAATTTTTGCATCTTAGACGGCAGGCGAGTAAACCACACCCACTGTATCGTACAGAACATTATACTATGTATCAAATAACACTACATCTAGAGTGATACTCGGCGGCATATTAATGGTGCATGGGCATCAAAGAGACTTTGGCTCTCTATGAACATTTGCATTCATTGATGTTTTTCTGCATCTTAGACGACAAGCGAGTATACTACACCCACTCTATCGTACAGAACATTATATTATTTATCAAATAACACTATTTTTATTTTATTTTTATTTAATCATTTATTTCAAGTAACTTTAGACTCATAAGTATGTTAGTATGCACTTACAGCTATGTTAATATGTACAAACTTATCACTAAATAATTACTAAGACAGCTATGTTTCTAGAAGCACCTACTTAGTGGTTAGACATAATAGGTACTTCTAGAAACATGCATGTCATCACAATGCCTCAAATATGGGCAGTCAAACCTCTCGGCAATCGAGCGCAGGATTGGGTTGGGGCTGGCCCGCACCCGGCGCACCAGGGATGTGCATCGTTTGCGCATAGTTGTGTAAAAGCAATCTACGCGCGCTTCAGCAAACATCCCTGATGCGCTACAGAAGCGGGGCAGCCCCACCAATACCCGGAACGCGTTGTTATATTGAACCCGAAGGGCCCCGTAGGCCCGCTGAGTGTAGTACGTCCATAAGCTGCACGTATACAGGGAGGTGCAATATGCTCTAAAAAGAGTTAATTTCACCTCCCTAGTACAGCGCGCAAACTTACGCGCAATCATGTTTGCCCTTACCGACAGGGCCCTCCGTTCGCGCTCGATATCCATGTTATCTTTTAAATCTGAGGTGACAACATGGCCTAAGTATTTAAAAGACATTACCCTTTCTAGAGGACTACCATTCAAATTGATGGGAGGTACCTTATGTATTCGATAGCCGGTAGGCTCAAACACCATGTATTGGGTTTTATCCACATTGTACTTTAGCCCATGTTGGATGGCGTAGGTTTCGCATATACTTAAAAGTTTTCGCAAACCACAAGCCGATGCGCTCAACAAAACCATATCGTCGGCGTAACTCAAATTATTCATACAAACTGTGTCAATATGGCAGCCGATATGCGTTTTGCCGAGCGCCTCGAGAAGCTCATTTATATAAAGGTTAAAAAGTGTGGGCGAGGTCAAACCCCCCTGCCTCACCCCACACTCCAACCTGTACGGGTCCGATAAAATACCTGACCATCTAACACTATTGACCTGATTTCCATACCAATACCTCAGAATTTGTGTGGTCTCATTAGGTAAATTAATGTCTTTTAGTTTTTTCCATAGGATTTACCTAGAGTGATACTCGGCGGCATATTCATGATGCACGAGCATCAAAGAGACTTTGGCTTTCTATGAACATTTGCATTCATTGAAGAATTTTTGCATCTTAAACGGCAGGCGAGTAAACCACACCCACTGTATCGTACAGAACATTATACTACCTATCAAGTAACACTATATTTAGAGTGATACTCGGCGACATATTAATAGTGCAAGTGCACAAATAAGAAACTTAGGCTTTCTATGAACTTTTTCATTCATTGAAGTTTTTCGGCATCATAGACGGCAGGCGAGTAAACTACACCCACTGCATCGTACAGAGCGTAAAAATGGATGTCTTGAGTTTTTCCTCTTTCGATACGGGTGTAACTGTAGTTCCCATGTTAATAACAGATTCCGTTGTTTCAGCATCAACCTTGTAACAGACTGACATCTACATTTATTTATTTATTTACTCTCTTAGAAATTATTGAATTTGTTTGGAGTGAATTTCGCGCATAATATTCGCACTTGTAATGTGACAGTGGCATCCGGTGACATCTGGCGGTGAATGACTGAACTAGTAGGTAGTTTACTCATGATAATATTGCATAGTACAATATTTGTTTATAATATATTTTTCAATATAAATTCTTAAGTTATGTTTATTGAATAATCGATTAAACACAATAAACTACTTCGTAAGCTTTTAATTTATTTGTAATCTTTAAAGATGCCATCTGTTGTAAGGCAGATCAATCTAAATACGCGGGAATAAAAGTGACCAATCATAGACTAGGATAGTAAATATTATCCAATCAAAACTCTGCATTCTCGTTGGGCTTAGGAGTGGGATTAACATGGCGGTTGAGGGGTTCTCATGGGGGAACGAGGTTATTTAAGGCACTGCAAAGTGGATTCTTGATCTTTTGCCTTCAGCAGAGCGTCGAGTCAAGAAGGAATCCTGTGAGTGTTAGGTTGTAAGGAAAACCATGTGTCTAATCTTGTTTGCAGATACGTCTATTAGCGGCCATCTTCAGGAGATATGAAAAAGAATAGCGACTGCAATGGGCGACACGCGGGTCGTATTGACCTTAACCTCGGGTGTGAGGAACTGCGTGAGCCTACCACGGCAGCTGCCGAAAGGGCTACATTTCACGAGCATCGGGTCTTAAAGGTTCTTAAATTGTCACTGTGAGTGGCAAATCATAAGAAAACCGTGTATTAGAACTTGTTCGCAGATACGAGTATAAGCTGCCACCTTCGTTGGAAGCTTAGCGTGTGGATACGGCCAACATGGGCGGGAAGCTGTAGGAGCTTCATCCGGACCATGGGCGTGTTGAAAAACACAAAACCATTATGGGTCAGCTGCCAAACAACTACGTGTTACGGTGCGGTAATTTCATATACCTACTTAATTATTTGCATATCATTTTATATTTTGAGGAAACCTAAAATACATATTTCGTTCATTCATAGGCTCCAATGTTTGCTTAATATCAGTAGGATTGTAGGCTTGGTTGATACCAACGAATTGCCTATAAATAAAATCATTATTTCTATATATCAATAGCGGGTAGGTTGAATAGATCGCGTTGGGTACCCTTCATTGTGGAACGAGATGACAATTCTTGTGCTCTGTGAATGCAAGTCGGATTCTTGTACGAGAGTGTTATTTTAACTACGACGGCAAAATGGATTGAGATATTTAATTTCATTTGTTCAGTGAATTCCTAAATCATGTATATGCTTTTTAAATATAATCAATTTTGAAGATAGGTAAATCAGTGTTCGTGTGTGATATGATTATAGGATAGGTAGATGCATTCAATTACTATAAGTACTTGATTTGAGTTGTGAAATCATTAGCAACTAAATGAATGTGTGTTTAGTAGTAAACGAGCGCGTTTATTATTGTGGATTAACCGTTTACGAAAAGAAGTGGAACGTATGTATTTTCCATGTTTTAATTCAATGGCAAGGGTGGAATGTGTCTCGATTTAGATATAGATGGCATAAGTAGATGTGTTCAATTAGGTTGATAAATAACTTTAGTTGTGTTACACTCGGCGGTCATTTCTTTATCGTTTTATGTAGGTTTAGCCGTCAATATCAGTCATTATTACCATATATAGTATAACACGTAAAGTCAACGAACGGTGTAGGTAATTTAATTCATGAAATGTTTTAACATATATTTAAAATTATTTATTTCTGAATTCTCGGTTCATGTACGAGGAATATCGAGTCCTGTCAGTGGATCCTAAGGGCGCCTGCTTCGTGTCTCGCCATCAATTCCTGGGGTGTTCTGCCTTCGAGAGCTTCAACGCTTCAAATCAAGATGCGGACCTCGCAGATGTGGGCGAAGGCTAAGATTCACTCCGGTGCAAGCTAGTAGACACGGTGCGTTGGTTCTGATTTATATGTTATCTCAGCCTTGACCTGACATATCTATATATCACATACTTTCATGTTTCAGTGTTAGTGAATTAAAGCACTTTGATTGCAAATGTAGGTTGATAGGTTGAGTGTATTAATTATGATGTAATACATAATTCACCTTTTACAATACTACAAAAATAATTGGTTGTGTAATTATTTGTGCGCGCGTATATAGGTACACGGCCACGTTTGTTTAATTAGCAACCAAGTTCATAAACTAGATTGATATAATTGTTTGGTGAATAAGTTTTACAAAATACTTATTTATTTAGAATGTTATACAAATGGCTAATGACGTAATATTATGTCGCAATACATTATAGGTTTTATTCAATGACTTCTTACAGTAGCTTAATTACTGTGGCTACTGTTATAGGTATTCTGTACGTCACTAAGTTTAGATCCTTTGACTTCCACTATTATAGTTTGATTATCATAATTGAAATGATTCTTCCTTCGAATGCCTAGTTGTCTTTATTCATATAGATACTTAGCTTCATATATTCCGTAGGGTGTAAATGTTTAACTCGATTAGAATATTAAGCACTATTTTTGTCTCAATTTCCGGTTCACGGTGGTTGCGGAGCGAGTCTTGTTCCATCAGCGGCTTTCGAGTGTCTCGGTGTCTCCGAGCATCCTCGTCGTTACCTGATCAACCCCACTGCCTCGGGCGCCCAGATGCAAGACCTACCTTCTACATGAAGAGGCTGGCTGCACTACGCCGCATCTGTATCTCACGCCTACACATTGTATCCAGTGCGCCGTCCATTTGCGTGGAACGAGAATTGATCCTGCCTTGCCTTGTCTTCTCATCATGATGTGAGAGCATCGAAGCCCCATCAAGCAGATCTTAATACCTAGTGGTGACGTAACCTTTCAATAAATTATATAAAAGGTTTTAATTTCATAGTCTGGTTATGATAGGAGTATACAAGCGGTTTAAATAATATTCACGATTCCTAACTGCTTACTTATTTGTAGGTAGATAACTGGTGCCTAGTTGATACTTATTTTATGATCATGATTCCGTTTTATAGGTACATACCTAAGTATATTACGTATGTTGAAATGTTATTGTGGGTGTATATATTTTGATCATTTGGTATATAGTTTGATCTGTATTTGCCAATGTATTATACCTGCCCTAATTTATTTGTCATATTGAATCAAATCATATGACTAGAATGTGATTATTACATTTTGGATTATGTCCAATTGAGAGGATATTATATATATTTACTAATCAATTGTAGTTGTTGAAACCTGTCACAGTGGTTTTATAAGTGGCTGTTTTAACAATGCGGTTTTTAGTTATATTTGGGATTGTCGTTGCATTTGATTGATCCCAGTTATGACTAAAGGTATCAAATCCTAAACAGACTGGCTTTTAATTTAATTAACATTTGTACTCTTTGCGAGATGTCGCATATGATAATTTAGTAAAATGGCTGATCTCATGATATTAGGGGCAACGCTTATATCATTGTCTTGTATATTTTCGTTCTTGGTCACTCATGTCATTTATTTACTATTATCCCGGTTTCAGTACTTGATAGTCTGAACCTTGCGTGTAATATTCCATTAGGCTACATGCCTCAGGTACTGCAGACGGTGCAAGGTCCAAGTGACTTACCTATGGAAACATTTCACGTGGGATTTGCGGCTCGACATATTAGGGAGTTGTCCATAGAGCGGTGTATGCATGATAATTTTATGAGATCCAAAAGGTTGCCTTATAGTTGACTGCAACCAGCTATTTTATTTTACAGTATATTAAGGTGATAAAGTTGTGTGAAGCCAGACTACACCCCGTCGATCCTACCTAATTTTATAGCGTATTTATGAATGTGTTATCATAAGTACTAATACATCTTTACTTATATTTGATCAAAAGGTATCAAATCTTAATCCAACTGGCTTTTAATTTAATTAACAGTCTTACTCTTTGCGTGACGTTGCATATGATAATTTATTAAAATGGCTGATCTCATGATATTAGGGGCAACGCTTATATCATTGTCTTGTATATTTTCGTTCTTGGTCACTCATGTCATTTATTTACTATTATCCCGGTTTCAGTACTTGATAGTCTGAACCTTACGTGTAATATTCCATTAGGCTACATGCCTCAGGTACTGCAGACGGTGCAAGGTCCAAGTGACTTACCTATGGAAACATTTCACGTGGGATTTGCGGCTTGACATATTAGGGAGTTGTCCATAGAGCGGCGTATGCATGATAATTTTATGAGATCCAAAAGGCTGCCTTATAGTTGACTGCAACCAGCTATTTTACAGTATACTAATTAAAGTAATACAGTTGTGAGAAGCCAGACTTCACCCGGTCGATCTTTATAACACATTTATGAATACGTTATCAATACGTCAATCACAACATAAGTGCTAACATATCTTTATTTATATCTGAGCATATTAGTAAACCTTATATATTATTAATAGAACTTGCTACAACTTCTTGTTTCATAATTTTCTTTATCTTAAAGTAGGAATATTTTGATCTCCTGATGTATCCCACAATGGCATTTTATAGGAAGAAGGTAGGGTTTATTATAGTAGTCTTGTAAATAGTATTCAATAATTTTGATAGGATTTTATAATTTCCTATTGGTTCAATGCATTCAATAGTGCTTGCAATAGTGTTTCATTTTATTGACATGGTTTAATATTCGTTTTTCTTTAAGAACGGATATGTTTTGTGCTTGTTGGAACATATTTCAGATTTTATTTTATCATGTAACATGTCTCACACCTCAGAGAGCTTGGGTTGTTATTTATCATGATGTTGGTCTATATTTACCACTAAATGATCACGCCATACCTAATTTAAATGAGGTTTTAATTTGTCTTTATCTGTGACATATTTTGTTATGTTTGTGTACAGGTTAAATTGGGCAGTCAGGTTTTTGTTCCGTCTTGTTTTCCTGACTTAGGTATTTGGCCCTAGTAATCAAGGCGGTATATCCGAATGGGTCCTAATCAGACTTCATTGGATATAGAGTTCATAAATTATTGAATCATACTCAATCAATTTTAATGCAATAAATCAAATTTATTAGCATTTAATACCTTGTTTATTTTATACGTCATCCCCTATAGCCTAGACCCTTATTTACTAAATTTCAGTATTACTTTCCAAAGGTTTCAATAGAGTTGAGGAAAGTAACAGTATTTCAGCTTACAAAGCTTTTGTAGTAGAGTCTAGTCAGGCTAAGACATTTACAACCTGACAAATTAAAATAATTTTTTTTGCGCCGTTGTTGAATCCGTTGAAACATATTTACTGCGTAACATGATGAATATATTTCGAATGAACTCATCGACCTGCTCTAAGGACGAAGCCAGGACAAGATTAGCTAGTATATCTTTGGACATTTTTTTATCCATCAATTAACTAGTATATCTTTGGTCATTTTTTTATCCGTCAATTAAGTGATATCAGTATCTTTACAGAAGTTTTTGACCAAATGAGCACAGCATATGTAGAGCGGTGTTATTTCTTTATTTTCATTGATTTTATTAGTGTGCGTTAACATGTTATAGACGCAGATTAGATAGTCCAACAGACTACATTCATTAAAAGCCTGGCAACTTGCATTGATGAGCACAAAGCTCATGTCTGTTACCTGAAACCTGTGTTTGTACACCTGAAAAGGCCGGCCAACTATTATTTTCAACACAAAGCCGTCTGAAATCAATCAGCATTTTATAGATGGAGTTTGTGTCATGACAGGAAGTGATCATATCGTATACGCTGAAAATCCTTCTGTTTGTAGGTATTTGTATGACCCCTGAGTAAAGGTAGACGCGATTGCATTTAAGGACACCAAATTCACTACACACTGGGTTTTTAACAACACTTCCCGTGGCATCCAGATGTAGTAAGATTTCATTCTGTTTTTGTGATTTCAAAACAAATATTTGTTTTTTGCTGTGAACTTTAACTGTAAACGGAAATGACTCTTTTTGATTTCGTAAGTCTGGTTTTAGAAATTGCATGTATCATCTCTATTGATTTTGATATAGTTTCCGCTCTTAATTTTCGTAACAACTTGGTGCAGTCAAATTTTTTTGACCCTTCAATACGTTTGTTTTTAAATGTCCAAAATAGTTTTCAATGGGAGCATTGCTCACCCGCTTTTCTTTCATCAAATTAGTCCACATCGGCAAAAATGGAATGTATTTGTTAAGGATCGTTTGGAATAACAAAGGTTCATGAAAAGAGTTTTGATTTTGTCCAATGTCGTGAAATTCAGTTTGATTTATTACTTATACAGCACGTTTGTAAAATGGGCTGTTTCTAAACATGGATACATTGAGTTTTTCATCTTTCGATACGGGCATAACTGTAGTTTCCATGTTAATAACCGATTACGTTGTTTCAGCATCAAGCTGACAAATTAAAATAATATTTTTTTGCGCCGTTGTTCAATCCGTTGAACCATGTTTACTGTGTAACAGGATGAATATATTTCGAATGAACTCGTCGACCTGCTCCAACGACGAAGCCAGGACAATATTGGCTAGTATATCTTTGAAAATTTTTTTATCCGTCAATTTACTGATATCAATGTCCTTGCAGACGTTTTTGACCAAATGAGCACAGCATAGGTAGAGCGGTGTTATTTTCTTTATTTTCATTGATTTTATTAGTGTGCGTTAACATGTTATAGACGCAGATTAGATAGTCCAACAGACTACATTCATTAAAAGCCTGGCAACTTGCATTGATGAGCACAAAGCTCATGTCTGTTACAACACCTGAAAAGGCCGGCCAACTATTATTTTCAACACAAAGCCGTCTGAAATCAATCAGCATTTTATAGATGGAGTTTGTGTCATGACAGGAAGTGATCATATCGTATACGCTGAAAATCCTTCTGTGTGTAGGTATTTGTATGACCCCTGAGTAAAGGTAGACGCGATTGCATTTAAGGACACCAAATTCACTACACACTGGTTTTTTACAACACTACCCGTGGCATCCAGATGTAGTAAGGGTTCATTCAATTTTTGGGATTTCAAAACAAAAATTTGTTCTTTGCTGTGTATTTTAACTGTAAACGGAAATGAAACTTCTCTAACGTAATTATGGTGGTCTTGTTGAAATAATATCAGATTCATAACATCATTTTTCGATCGGTTATTGATACAGAGTGCTTCGGATTTTATTTTCATTATGGTGTCATCGGATTTTACATTTCACAAAGATTTGGTACTATCGAACAAATAAGTATTTAAATTCAAAAGGTCGTCTTTTTTGGCTGTTGGGGGTTTGATGTTATATAACTTTTTTTTGTTAATAGTCTGTCGACACCGTGCATTTGCGCCGTTAATTGTATTAAATATGAGTAATTAATACTTTGACTGAGCACAGTAACTGTTATGTCTTTTTTCAGTATGACTTTAAACTTTTTACATTTCTCGTGTTTACATTCACAGTTGATTACTATTTTGGAATTTGATTTGTATTTAACGTAATTTACAACGAAAATGCACGTGTTGTTTACTCTTTCATTAATGTATTTTTTTCATTATATATGGATAAACAAACACGTCCAATTTTTTTTCATTTGTAAATAGTTTAGCCCATATGTGTTTTTTTAATGAAAAGCTGCCTTTTTATACAGTACATTTCAGCATTGAGTCTATCTCTGGGGTGTTTTTAGAGCATTTTGGCAGCATATTTTCTGAGAAACCTTCGGTACGTCCGGGGAAACGTCACATTCTACTCGAACGGGTTCGTATGAGGGACTCGCAGATATAGGAATTTCCGCAGAAGCTGATTATCGTTTTTCCTCTCTTATTGTGGCGTCAGGAAATGGTAAAACATTCCTGGATGTTTCCAAGGGGTCAGACACAGTGTAACAGGATGAATATATTTCGAATGAACTCATCGACCTGCTCTAACGACGAAGCCAGGACAAGATTGGCTAGTATATCTTTGAAATTTTTTTCATCCGTCAATTTACTGATATCAATGTCCTTGCAGAAGTTTTTGACCAAATGAGCACAGCATAGGTAGAGCGGTGTTATTTCTTTATTTTCATTGATTTTATTAGTGTGCGTTAACATGTTATAGACGCAGATTAGATAGTCCAACAGAATACATTCATTAAAAGCCTGGCAACTTGCATTGATGAGCACAAAGCTCATGTCTGTTACAACACCTGAAAAGGCCGGCCAACTATTATTTTCAACACAAAGCCGTCTGAAATCAATCAGCATTTTATAGATGGAGTTTGTGTCATGACAGGAAGTGATCATATCGTATACGCTGAAAATCCTTCTGTTTGTAGGTATTTGTATGACCCCTGAATAAAGGTAGACGCGATTGCATTTAAGGACACCAAATTCACTACACACTGGTTTTTTAACAACACTACCCATGGCATCCAGATGTAGTAAGGGTTCATTCTGTTTCTGGGATTTCAAAACAAACATTTGTTCTTTGCTGTGTATTTTAACTGTAAACGGAAATGCAACTTCTCGAACGTAATTATGGTGGCCTCGTTGAAATAAAATCAGATCTATAACATCATTTTTCAATCGGTCATTGATACAGAGTGCTTCGGATTTTATTTTCCTTATGGTGTCATCGGATTTGACATTTTGCAAAGATTTGGTAGTATGTATCAAATAAGTATTAAATTCAAAAGGTCGTCTTTTTTGGCTGTTGGGGGTTTGATGTTACGTTACTTTTTTTTTGTTAATAGTCTGTCGACACCGCGCACTTGCGCCGTTAATTGTATTAAGTGTGAGTAATTAGTACTTTGACTGAGCACAGTAACTGTTTTGTCTTTTTTCAGTATGACTTTAAACTTTTTACATTTCTCGTGTTTACATTCACAGTTGATTACTATTTTGGAATTTGATTTGTATTTAACGTAATTTACAACGAAATTGCACGTGTTGTTTACTTTTCCATTGATGCCTTTTTTTTATATGGATACACAAACAGGTCCAATTTTTTTTCATTTGTAAATAGTTTGTCCCATATATCTTTTTTTAATGAAAAGCTGTTTTCTAATACAGTACATTTCAGCATTGAGTGTATCTCTGGGGTGTATTTGGAGAATTTTGGCAGCATATTTCCTGAGAAACCTTCGGTAGCTACGTCCGGAGAAACGTCACATTCTACTCGAACGGGTTCGTATGAGGGACTCGCAAATATAGGAAATTCCGCAGAACCTGATTGTCGTTTTTCATCTCTTATTGTAGCGTCAGGAAATGGTGAAACATTCCTGGATGTTTCCAAGAGGTCAGACACATGTTTTTCCGTGGTAAATTACTGTCGTTTGTTCTCTGAGATTGGGGCTTTCGGAAATGATGAAACATTGCCGGATGTTTCCGAGAGCTCAATCACTTGTTCTTCTGTGGTAACTGATTGCATTTTTTGCCCTATGATTGTGACGTCGGGCAATGATAGCTAGATGTTTCCGAGCCCTCATAAACAGGGCTATTCTACCTAATAAACATATCTTTTTTTAACGAAAAGCTGCCTTCTAATACAGTACATTTTAGCACTTAGTCTATTTTTGGGGTGATTTTTGAGCATTTTGGCTGAATTGTTATGTTTCGTCCTGGACTAGATATATTCAATATTTCCTTAGAAACCTTCGGTACGTCCGGGAAAACGTCACATTCTACTCGAACGGGTTCGTAGGAGGGACTCGCAGATATAGGAATTTCCACAGAACCTGATTGTCGTTTTCTCTCTCTTATTGTGGCGTCAGGCAATGGTGAAACATTGCTAGATGTTTCCGAGCTCTCATAAATAGGGCTATTCGACCTGATATAACCAGATATGGATAAAACGTTATCATTTACCGCCAACTCTGAGCAAGATATCTCAGATTGCAGCTAGCTGGGTGCACCCGATTTGTATAACGTTAGCCAATACTTGTATATATACCAGTGGCGTAGCGTGCCTTGGCGGGGCCCCGTATAAAAAATAATGTGTTTTTCTTTTTTAATTTTTTGCACAGTTGCTCGTAGAATTGGTTTGATTGACGATATGAAGTCGGTTATGCCGGACATTTTTGCTCTATTAAATATGTTTTTATTTTTTCAAAATTAGTTTCATAGCAAGAGAAATCATTACATCTTCGGGTTTTTAAATTTTGTTTATGTTGCTTTTGTATGTATATTTTTTTATGTTTCAAAGCCTTAGCAATGTGTATAATTTTAATTTCCTTATCGTTAACATTTTCGATAATAACTTTTAAAGTTTCTTTAGAAATCATTTTTAAGCAATCAACACATTGAGTGCCAGGACCCGCTAGGTGGGCACACTATTCGTTGTCGCATTGATGGCATGACAGCGCAACTGACTTGCGACAGTGACGGATATTCCTCTACCAAGCGCAAAAACAGGTTCTGCATACAAAATCTTAACTTACTGAAAGACAACAACTTGTTAAAATAGGTGACAACAGCAGCCACCCGACGTTAATATCATGTGGCATTCCTCAAGGACCTATCCTAGGCCAGCTGCTTTTCTCAATATACGTAAACAATGTCACCAAAATTGGACTGACAGGGCATATAAATTTATACGCGGATGATACTTGTCTCTTTTATTTCGGTCGTAATATAGAAGATCTTATCCGTCAAGCACAAAACGACCTTAATCTTTTTAACTATTGGTGTCAATGTAATAAATTAAAAAAAGACGTCATATATAATATTTAAGGCTAAAACTAAAATCATCCCAACACACACCAACCTTACAATCAATGACCAACCTATAAATCTTTCCCACCATGAAAAGTATCTTGGGCTACATTTAGATGACAAATTAAGTTGGAAAGATCATATACAATACGTGAGATCTAAAGTTATCTTCGGTAACCGGTTCACTACGTAGAATAACAACATACATCCCTCACAAAGCCCGCTTGACAATATATAACTCGTTAGTGAGAACACACTTAGATTATTTAATCGAGATATGGGGATGTGCTGCCAAAACCAATCTGCAAAAACTACAAAGATCCCATTAAGGCACTATTTAGATTTGACAATAAAATGAGTACTAAATTGCTATACAAGAAAGTCCAACTGTTTAACTTAAGACAACTATAAACCTACTCAACATGCATTTTTGTAAGAAAGATCCTAAGAAGTAAAATACACTCAGACATTTGTTGTACACATAGAAAATTTAAACACTGTTTAAGAAATACAAACAAGTTACTACTTCAAAAAAATAGAACGGGTTATGGCAAAAGTAGCGTAATGTATGAAGGAGCACGGATGTATAATGAACTACCGAATAATGTGAAAGATTGTGAGTCTCTTAGTGCATTTAAAACCAAATTAAAAATACACATACATAATAATGTAATATAAACCTCTAGCGATCATGCTATTAATGTTTATTTTTAAGAAAATCGAATATTTAAGCTCATTTTTAGTGAACTGTATTGTTCTTATGAGTAAATAAAGAATCTCTCTCTAAACCTAAAACGCTGGAATCGGCTACGAACGTAGCGTGTAGCGAATGGTGGCACGGAAAGTGTTAAAAACCAACTGAGCTGAGGTACGACACTGCGTAGTAAGTATTTTCAACTGCTGAAGCACAAAAACCATTCACGCAAACGATACAATTGATGGCATGACAGCGCAACTGACTAGCGAAAGTGTCGGTTATTCCTCTACAAAGCGGAAAAACGCTGGAATCGGCTATGAGCGTACCGTGTAGCGAATGGTGGCACGGAAAGTGTTAAAAAACAACTGAGTTGAGATACGACACTGCGTAGTAAGAATTGTCAACTGCTGAAGCACAAAAACCATTTACGCAACCGATACAATTGATGGCATGACAGCGCAACTGACTAGCGAAAGTGTCGGTTATTCCTCTATAAAGCGGAAAAACGCTGGAATCGGCAACGAGCGTACCGTGTAGCGAATGGTGGCACGGAAAGTGTTAAAAAACAACTGAGTTGAGGTACGACACTGCGTAGTAAGAATTGTCAACTGCTGAAGCACAAAAACCATTTACGCAACCGATACAATTGATGGCATGACAGCGCAACTGACTAGCGACAGTGACGGGTAGCGAATGAAGCGCGCGCGCGGCCTGGCCAAAGGCCAGCTAATAAAATTACGCACACAGATATGGCGCACTAAGCTCTGATTGGCCGCACTCCGCTGCAGTACGCATAAGTATGTTATTCGCCGGCAGAGCGCGCCGTTGCATGACAAAGAAAATTGATTGAATTAACTAATTTTCTTTCAAAGTAAGTCATTTACTTAACAGTTGATGCATATTCCTGTCAAGCAAAGTGCTTACTATCTGATCCTAACTGGTTTATTGATTAAATAATAGTTCCGAGCTTTTTGGGCACGCACACACACAATGCTGTCATCGTGTTGTTACACATGTGTGTGTGAACTACCTTTGTTGCATAGTTTCACTACTCGCCGGTAGAGTTCACTATTGCGTGAAAACGGAAAATTAAACATTTAGCAAATTTGCCTTAACAGACAAGTACCTACTTAACAGTTGATGCTTATTTCTGTCAAACAAAGTGGTTACTATCCAATTCTGACCAGTTTATTGAGTATACAGTTCCGTGTTTTTCGCGAAAGCGCACACACAGCGCCGTCATTGTGTTGTTACACGTGTGTGTGTGTGAGCTACCTTTGTTGCATAGTTTTACTACTCGCCGGTAGAGTACACTATCGCGTGAAAACGGAAAATCAAACATTTTGCTAAATTGCCTTAACAGACAAGTACCTACTTAACAGTTGATGCTTATTGCTGTCATACAAAGTGGTTACTATCCGATTCTGACCAGTTTATTGAGTAAATGAGTATATAGATTCGAGTTTTTCGCGCAAGCGCACACACATCGCCGTAATCGTGTTGCTACACGTGTGTGCGTGACTCTTCTTTTTTGGATAGTGTCTCTACCCGCTGGTAGAATGCGCCTTCGTGACATCACCGGAAATCAAATATTTAGCTAAAACATCTTAACAAACATGTACCTACTTAAGAGTCGATAACTTTTCTGTCATACAAAGAGGCAACTAGCCATATCCGCGCCTTTCCAGCTTTAATAGCGTTGCCGTGTTGTATGTTTGTGTGAATACCGGTAATTGGCGGCGTAAAACCCACGCACACATATATAAATATACCTGGGAATTCATAATTTTGCTATTTACCGCCAGAGAGCCATCGCGTTTACTAGAAAATCCAATATCTTTGTCTAATTTATATTCTTCTTCAGCTTCAAAGATAAATACCATTTTTGTTCTGCAGAAGAGGGCTATTCGAGCAATATATAAAATGAACCATAGAGACTCACTGAGAGATACATTTAAGGAAATTGACATCATGACAGTGCACTGTCAATACATTTATGAGAATATTCTGTATGTGCATAAAAATATTGCCGATTTTAAGAAAAATTGTGACATTCATAATATTAATACTAGAAATAAACATAAGCTCGCCGTGCCCTTCACTCGGCTCCATAAAATTAAAAAATCATTCATGGGTAATTGTGTGAGATTTTATAATAAACTTCCAAACCATATTACTGAGTTACCAATTAATAAATTTAAGAATCATGTAAAGCGTAAACTTATTTCTAAAGCTTATTATACCACACAAGACTACATGAATGATTAAACAACGTGGGATTAATTGTGATTCGAAATGATTTATTATTTATTATATTTGAATAATGATGATGAAATGGATATTCCAATGCATGTATTTTCTTTGTTGTTTTTATTATATTTGTTTGACATTTAGAATTTATTCCCCACCGGTACGTCAAAATGCAGTCTCTAAGGAATGTAAACATGATAAGATGTATGTATAAACGAATCGATGTATGTATGTCTGTAAACTTATATTACCTACTCCTTTTTAAAATTCTAAATTAATACAGAAGCAACCCTAGTGCGTCGGGCAAGTTTAGGTAAGTATTTTCAAGAACGGCGGGAACGGACCTTCTGTTTATTTTTTATTTTGTGATTATACTATATATAAAATAACTCTAGAGTGATACTCGGCGGCATATTAATCGTGCACGGGCATCAAATAAGAATCTTAGGCTTTCTATGAAGATTTGCATTCATTGAAGTTTTTCGGCATCTGAGTCGGCAGGCGAGTAAACTACACCCTTTGAAACATATAGAGCATTATATTAACTTTCAAATAACTTTATCTCTAGAGTGATACTCGGCCGCATATAAATGGTGCGAGGGTATCAATTGAGAAACTTAGGTTTTTTTATGAACATTTGCATTCATTGAAGTTTTTCGGCATCTTAGACGGCAGGCGAGTAAACCACACCCAGTGCATCGTACAGAGCATTTTATTATCTTCAAATAACACTATCTCTAGAGTGATACTCGGCGACATATCAACGGTGCACGGGCATCAAATAAGAATCTTATGCTTTCTATGAACATTTGCATTTATTGAAGTTTTTCTGCATCTTAGACGGAAGGCGAGTAAAATACACCCACTGTATCGTACAGAACATTATACTATATATTAAATAACACTATCTCTGGAGTGATACTCGGCGGCATATTAATGGTGCACGGGCATCAAATAAGAATCTTAGGCTTTCTATGAACATTTGCATTCATTGAAGTTTTTCGGCATCATAGTCAGCAGGCGAGTAAACTACACCCATTGAAACGTACATAGCATTATATTATCCATCAAATAACTTTATCTCTAGAGTGATACTCGGCGGCATATAAATGGTGCGAGGGTATCAATTGAGAAACTTAGGTTTTCTATGAACATTAGCAATCATTGTAGTTTTTATGCATCTTAGACGGCAGGCGAGTAAACCCCACCCACTATACCATACAGAACATAATACTGTCTATCAAACAACATTATTTCTAGAGTGAATGAAAGTACACAAATAAAATACTTAGGCTTTCTATTAACATTTCCATTCATTGAAGTTTTTCGGCATCTTAGACGACAGGCGAGCAAACTACACCCACTGCATCGTACAGAGCATTATATTTTCTATCAAATAATTTTATCACTAGAGTGATACTCGGCGGCATATTAATGGTGCACGGGCATCAAAAAAGAAACGTAGGTTTTCTATGAGCACGGGCATCAAATAAGAATATTAGGCTTTCTATGAAGATTTGCATTCATTGAAGTTTTTCGGCAAATAACTTTATCTCTAGAGTGATACTCGGCCGCATATAAATGGTGCGAGGGTATCAATTGAGAAACTTAGGTTTTTTTATGAACATTTGCATTCATTGAAGTTTTTCGGCATCTTAGACGGCAGGCGAGTAAACCACACCCAGTGCATCGTACAGAGCATTTTATTATCTTCAAATAACACTATCTCTAGAGTGATACTCGGCGACATATCAACGGTGCACGGGCATCAAATAAGAATCTTATGCTTTCTATGAACATTTGCATTTATTGAAGTTTTTCTGCATCTTAGACGGAAGGCGAGTAAAATACACCCACTGTATCGTACAGAACATTATACTATATATTAAATAACACTATCTCTGGAGTGATACTCGGCGGCATATTAATGGTGCACGGGCATCAAATAAGAATCTTAGGCTTTCTATGAACATTTGCATTCATTGAAGTTTTTCGGCATCATAGTCAGCAGGCGAGTAAACTACACCCATTGAAACGTACATAGCATTATATTATCCATCAAATAACTTTATCTCTAGAGTGATACTCGGCGGCATATAAATGGTGCGAGGGTATCAATTGAGAAACTTAGGTTTTCTATGAACATTAGCAATCATTGTAGTTTTTATGCATCTTAGACGGCAGGCGAGTAAACCCCACCCACTATACCATACAGAACATAATACTGTCTATCAAACAACATTATTTCTAGAGTGAATGAAAGTACACAAATAAAATACTTAGGCTTTCTATTAACATTTCCATTCATTGAAGTTTTTCGGCATCTTAGACGACAGGCGAGCAAACTACACCCACTGCATCGTACAGAGCATTATATTTTCTATCAAATAATTTTATCACTAGAGTGATACTCGGCGGCATATTAATGGTGCACGGGCATCAAAAAAGAAACGTAGGTTTTCTATGTAAATTTGACTTATACTGACACTAAGCTCTGCCCACCATGACCTACGGTGCCGAGACATGGACGCTCACCAAGGAGGCTGTGCATAAAATCTGTGTAGCACAGAGAGCCATGGAGCGCGCCATGCTCGGTATCAAGCTTCAAGATCGAGTAAGGAATGTCGAGATCCGTCGTCGCACCAAGGTCCTAGACATGGGTTGCGTCATTACCAACCTAAAATGGAGTTGGGAGGGACAAACATGTCCTAGCTAGGCAGAGTGATGGCAGGTGGACTAAAGTGTTAACGGAATGGTGGCCGCTTTCGGATGAAAGAAGCCCCTGGCGTCCGTTGGCTCGTTGGGTGGACGACATTTGGAAAATTGCGGGACACTTCTGGATGCGATTAGCTCAGGATCGGGACAAGTGGCGTACTGGAAGAGAGGCCTATGCTCAGCAGCGGGCGATAAAAGGCTGATATGATGATGATGATGATGATGATAAGCTCGGATTGTCCGCACTCCGCTGCAGTACGCATAAGGATGTTATTCGCCGGTAGAGCGCGCCGTCTCATGAGAAATGACAAAGAAAATTGACTGACTTAACTAATTTTCTTTCAAAGTAAGTCATTTACTTAACAATTGATGCATATTCCTGTCAAGCAAAGTGCTTACTATCCGATCCTAACTCGTTAATTGATTAAATAATAGTTCCGAGCTTTTTGGGCACGCACACACACAATGCTGTCATCGTGTTGTTACACGTGTGTGTGTGTGAGCTACCTTTGTTGCATAGTTTCACTACTCGCCGGTAGACTACACTACTGCCTGAAAACGGAAAATTAAACATTTAGCTAATTTGCCTTAACAGACAAGTACCTACTTAACAGTTGATGCTTATTTCTGTCAAACAAAATGGTTGCTATCCAATTCTGACCAGTTTATTGAGTATACAGTTCCGTGTTTTTCGCGAAAGCGCACACACAGCACCGTCATCGTGTTGTTACACGAGTGTGTGTGAGCTACCTTTGTTGCATAGTTTCACTACTCGCCGGTAGAGTACACTATCGCGTGAAAACGAAAAATTAAACGTTTAGCTAATTTGCCTTAACAGTTAACTAGCTACTTAACAGATGATGCTTATTTCTGTCAAACAAAGTGGTTACTATCCAATTCTTACCAGTTTATTGAATAAATGAGTATATAGCTCCGAGTTTTGCGCGCAAGCGTATACACATTGCCGTAATCGTGTTGTTGTTGTTACACGTGTGTGCGTGAATCTCCTTTTTTGGATAGTGTCTCTACTCGCTGGTAGAATGCGCTATCGTGACATCACCGGAAATCAAATACTTAGCTAAAACATCTTAACAAACATGTACCTACTTAACAGTTGATACCTTTTTCTGTCATACAAAGAGGCAATTATACATATCCGCGCCTTTAGTCTTTACACCGATACTTGGTGGCGCAAAACCCACGCACACATATAGAAATATACGTGGGAATGCATAATTGTGCTATTTACCGCCAGAGGGCCATCGCATTTAATAGAAGATATATATAACTAAGAGTGGTATTCCATTTGTCAAATATCTTTGTCCAATTTATATTTTGTCTCATATTTTGTTTAATGGGTGAGTGAGACGCACTTACATTAGACAAAGAAATTGGACAGGTGGAATACCACCCTTACTAATTTCGATTTACGGTTGATATCTTATATACATACCTCTTATATAATAAACGCGTCAGGAGAAAAGTGACTTTAGGAATTTCAGTCTTTCTGTCTGTGAGCTTGTTTGCGTACTACGCCAAAACTACTCAGAATTTCATGAAATTTTGCAAAGTAGTAGTATCCCGTAATGTTGTTTTAATCTATAATAATTTTATTTTTTTAATATACATATATACTAAATACCCCTATAATATAACAGGTACCAGTAATGGGATGTTACAGACAAATCCTGTAAAATAAGTACACAGAAAAAAAATAGTTCTCCAGCCAAGTAAATACTCTTGTGTCAAGACATTTTGTGTTAAGGAAACAATAAAATTCTTGCGTCAAGATATAAAATATTTCAAAGATTATTATTTAAGCTTAAAAATTTAATTCTCTATCCGAGCTATAAAAATATTTTTTAAAAAAAGCTCTACATTCCTGCCAAGAGTGTTTGCGCTTTGTTTTATGTATTGTATTTTTTTAATTTAACCTAAGTGTCTTAGTGCAATACTTAAAGAACTTGTGCCAAGAAACTTTGTTTCTTGGGGTTAGATACTCATACTTGAATTGAGAATTATATTTCTCCATAAAAACAAAAAAGCGGCCAAGTGCGAGTCGGACTCGCCCATGAAGGGTTCCGTACCATTTATGACGTATTAAAAAAGAACTACTTACTAGATCTCGTTCAAACCCATTTTCGGTAGAAGTTTGCATGGTAGTGTATATCATAAATGTTTTTTAGATTTTTCATTCTGTTATTTTAGAAGTTGCAGGGGGGGACACATTTTTTCACTTTGGAAGTGTCTCTCGCGCAAACTATTCAGTTTAGAAAAAAATGATATCAGAAACCTAAATATCATTTTTTGAAGACCTATCCATAGATACCGCACACGTATGGGTTTGATGAAAATATTTTTTTTTTAATTTTAAGACGTATTAAAGAAACTACTTACTAGATCTCGTTCAAACCAATTTTCGGTGGAAGTTTGCATAGTAATGTATATCATATATTTTTTTTTGATTTTTCAATCTGTTATTTTAGAAGTTACAGGGACACACACACACATTTTTTCACTTTGGAAGTGTCTCTCGCGTAAACTATTCAGTTTAGAAAAAAATGATATTAGGAACCTAAATATCATTTTAGAAGACCTATCCATAGTACTAATACCCCACACGTATGGGTTTGATGAAAAAAAAATTACGGCTTATTAAAAAAAAACTACTTACTAGATCTCGTTCAAACCAATTTTCGGTGGAAATTTGCTTGGCTATGTATATCATATATTTTTTATAGATTTTTCATTCTGTTATTTTAGTTTAGAAGTTTTTACCAAATTTGGAAGTGTCTCTCGCGCAAACTATTCAGTTTAGAAAAAAATTATATTAGAAACCTCAATATAATTTTTAAAGACCTATCCATAGATACCCCACAGGTATGGGTTTGATGGAAAAAAGATTTTTTGAGTTTCAGTTCTAAGTATGGGGAACCTCTAAAATTTATTGTTTTTTTTTTCTATTTTTGTATAAAAATCTTAATACGGTTCATAGAATACATCTACTTACCAAGTTTGATCAGTATAGCTCTTATAGTTTCGGAAAAAAGTGGCTGTGACATAAACGGACAGACAGACGGACATGACGAATCTATAAGGGTTCCGTTTTTTGCCATTTGGCTACGGAACCCTAAAAAGCATTGGTTCAAGAGTACGTTACAATGTGAAATATGATATTATTTATATCTAGAGCTGAAATTTCTTAGCGCCAAGGTTAGTATTTCTTAAATAAAGAATTAATTTTCTTAAACCTACATAATTTTCGTCATTCGTTAAAATTAATGGCTCTATGCTCCATACATCCCATAACCGGAGTTGAAGCGCAGGGTGTAAGAGGAGGATAATGACAACTCACAAGTCGGGTAAATACTGAACGTTTTATTGGGAAAATGCTAGCCTTATATACTAGAGCTATCCTTTGTCCATGGGCAATCGTCGAATGCAGTGACTTGTGTTCCATGTGATCAAAGATGCGCTGGGAGAGGATTGAAAATTCGCCGTACAAAGGGTATAGCCGGGTAAGTATGGCCAAACTGTCCTTAGCGAAAAAAATATTTTCCTTTTACTGGATTATTAACATATATATATGTAGTGCTTCCACCAAAAATTAAGCCACAAATGCTGTAGGTTTACAAAACATGCAAAATAAGACTGGAACTGGACTGAACTGGAAGGACCTTAATTTTATATACAACATACCTAAATTACAAAGAAATCGGATTAGTACTTTGGCTGTAATAAAATAAAAATATTTTGTCTTATTTACATTTTATTTAAAACTTGAAGCATTTGAGGCTTAATTTTTGATGAAAGCACTACACATATATAAGTTAATAATCCAGTAAAAGGAAATCATTATTTTTGCTAAGGGCAGTTTGGCCATGCTTAACCGGCTATACCCTTTCAATTCTCGCCACGTGTTGTCTCGTCTCGTCCCTCCGGTGGGAAACCAACTTTACGCTTTTCGTGTACACAGCGAAGTGACGCAGCAGCGGCGCCCTTAAGTCGAGTTGAGTCTATACTATGTGTGAGTTTATAGTATGGGTCGGGTACTGCAAGCGCTGTCTGTGCTGATAATTTTTAAGAACTATAACTATATGTATAATAAAAAAATGTAATTCTTAGAGATTAAAACTACATTACATTACGGGATACTATGACTATGACTTTGCAAAATTCCATGAAATTCTGTGCAATAGTTTTGGCGTTGTAGGCGAACAAACTCGCAGACGGACAGACCAAAATTCCAAAAATCACTGAAATGTATTCAGCCAACGTTTCTAAGACCCCCAGAATTAGTTTTTCTCAAATATATTCAATGTAATTTTTTATCACATTACGCGTGTATTATATGTATACAAGATATCAAACGTAAACCAAATTTAGTAAGGGTGGTATTCCACCTGTCAAATTTCCATCCCATTTCTTTATCCCACTCACCCATTAAACAAAATGTGAGACAAAATATAAATTAGACAAATATATTGGATTTTCTATTAAACGCGATGGCCCTCTGGCGGTAAATAGCAAAATTATGAATTCCCAGGTATATTTATATATGTGTGCGTGGGTTTTACGCCGCCAATTACCGGTATTCACGCAAACATACAACACGACAACGCTATTAAAGCTGGAAAGGCGCGGATATGGCTAGTTGCCTCTTTGTATGACAGAAAAGTTATCGACTCTTAAGTAGGTACATGTTTGTTAAGATGTTTTAGCTAAATATTTGATTTCCGGTGATGTCACGATGGCGCATTCTACCAGCGGGTAGAGACACTATCCAAAAAAGAAGAGTCACGCACACACGTGTAGCAACACGATGACGGCGATGTGTGTGCGCTTGCGCAAAAAACTCGAATCTATATACACATTTACTCAATAAACTGATCATAATCGGATAGTAACCACTTTGTATGACAGCAATAAGCATCAACTGTTAAGTAGGTACTTGTCTGTTAAGGCAATTTAGCAAAATGTTTGATTTTCCGTTTTCACGCGATAGTGTACTCTACCGGCGAGTAGTAAAACTATGCAACAAAGGTAGCTCACACACACTCGTGTAACAACACGATGACGGTGCTGTGTGTGCGCTTTCGCGAAAAACTCGGAACTGTATATTCAATAAACTGGTCAGAATTGGATAGTAACCACTTTGTTTGACAGAAATAAGCATCAACTGTTAAGTAGGTACTTGTCTGTTAAGGCAAATTTGCTAAATGTTTAATTTTCCGTTTTCACGCAATAGTGAACTCTACCGGCGAGTAGTGAAACTATGCAACAAAGGTAGTTCACACACACTCGTGTAACAACACGATGACGGCGCTGTGTGTGCGCTTTCGCGAAAAACTCGGAACTGTATATTCAATAAACTGGTCAGAATTGGATAGTAACCACTTTGTTTGACAGAAATAAGCATCAACTGTTAAGTAGGTACTTGTCTGTTAAGGCAAATTTGCTAAATGTTTAATTTTCCGTTTTCACGCAATAGTGTACTCTACCGGCGAGTAGTAAAACTATGCAACAAAGGTAGCTCACACACACTCGTGTAACAACACGATGACGGCGCTGTGTGTGCGCTTTCGCGAAAAACTCGGAACTGTATATTCAATAAACTGGTCAGAATTGGATAGTAACCACTTTGTTTGACAGAAATAAGCATCAACTGTTAAGTAGGTACTTGTCTGTTAAGGCAAATTTGCTAAATGTTTAATTTTCCGTTTTCACGCAATAGTGAACTCTACCGGCGAGTAGTGAAACTATGCAACAAAGGTAGTTCACACACACATGTGTAACAACACGATGACAGCATTGTGTGTGTGCGTGCCCAAAAAGCTCGGAACTATTATTTAATCAATAAACCAGTTAGGATCAGATAGTAAGCACTTTGCTTGACAGGAATATGCATCAACTGTTAAGTAAATGACTTACTTTGAAAGAAAATTAGTTAATTCAATCAATTTTCTTTGTCATGCGACGGCGCGCTCTGCCGGCGAATAACATACTTATGCGTACTGCAGCGGAGTGCGGCCAATCAGAGCTTAGTGCGCCATATCTGTGTGCGTAATTTTATTAGCTGGCCTTTGGCCACGCTGCGCGCGCGCTTCATTCGCTACCCGTCACTGTCGCTAGTCAGTTGCGCTGTCATGCCATCAATTGTATCGGTTGCGTAAATGGTTTTTGTGCTTCAGCAGTTGACAATTCTTGCGTAGTGTCGTACCTCAACTCAGTTGTTTTTTAACACTTTCCGTGCCACCATTCGCTACACGGTACGCTCGTAGCCGATTCCAGCGTTTTCCCGCTTTATAGAGGAATAACCGACACTTTCGCTAGTCAGTTGCGCTGTCATGCCATCAATTGTATCGGTTGCGTAAATGGTTTTTGTGCTTCAGCAGTTGACAATTCTTACTACGCAGTGTCGTACCTCAACTCAGTTGTTTTTTAACACTTTCCGTGCCACCATTCGCTACACGGTACGCTCATAGCCGATTCCAGCGTTTTTCCGCTTTGTAGAGGAATAACCGACACTTTCGCTAGTCAGTTGCGCTGTCATGCCATCAATTGTATCGTTTTCGTGAATGGTTTTTGTGCTTCAGCAGTTGAAAATACTTACTACGCAGTGTCGTACCTCAGCTCAGTTGGTTCTTAACACTTTCCGTGCCACCATTCGCTACACGCTAAGTTCGTAGTCGATTCCAGCGTTTTTGCGCTTTGTAGAGGACTATCCGTCACTGTTGCAAGTCAGTTGCCATCAATGCGACAACGAACAGTGTGCCCACCTAGCGGGTCCTAGCACTCAATGTGTTGATTGCTTAAAATAATGATTTCTAAAGAAACTTTAAAAGTTATTATAGAAAATGTTAACGATAAGGAAATTAAAATTAAAGACATTGCTAAGGCTTTGAAAAATAAAAAATATACATACAAGAGCAACATAAAAAAAATTTTAAAAACACGAAGATTTAATGATTTCTCTTGCTATGAAACTAATTTTGAAAAAATAAAAACATATTTAATAGAGCAAAAATGTCCGGCAAAACCGACTACATATCGTCAATCAAACCAATTCTACGAGCAACTGTGCAAAAAATTAAATAAGAAAAACACATTACGTAACAGGATGTATATATACAAGTATTGGCTAAAGTTATACAAATCGGGTGCACCCAGCCAGCTGCCATCTGAGAGATCTTGCTCAGAGTTGGCGGTAAATGATAACGTTTTATCCATATCTGGTTATATGAGGTCGAATAGCCCTATTTATGAGAGCTCGGAAGCATCTAGCAATATTTCATCGTTGCCCGACGTCACAATCACAGGGAAAAAAAGACAATCAGTTACCAGAGAAGAACAAATGATTGAGCTCTCGGAAGTATCCAGCAATGTTTTTTCATTTCCAAAGGCCACAATCTCAGAGAAAAAACGACAGTCATTTACCACGGAAAAACATGTTCCTGAGTCCTTGGAAACATCCAGTAATGTTTCACCATTGCCTGACGCCATAATAAGAGAGGGAAAACTACAATCAGATTCTGTGGAAATTCCTATATCTGCGAGTCCCTCATACGAACCCGTTCGAGTAGAATGTGACGTTTTCCCGGACGTACCGAAGGTTTCTAAGGAAATATTGAATATATCTAGTCCAGGACGAAACATAACAATTCTGCCAAAATGCTCAAAAATCACCCCAGGGATAGACTCAGTGCTGAAATGTACTGTATTAGAAGGCAGCTTTTCGTTAAAAAAAGATATGTGTATCAGGTCGAATAGCCCTGTTTATGAGGGCTCGGAAACATCTAGCAATCTTTCATCATTGCCCGACGTCACAATCGCAGGGCAAAAAAGGCAATCAGTTACCACAGAAGAACAAGTGATTGAGCTCTCGGAAACATCCGGCAATATTTCATCATTTCCAAAAGCCCCAATCTCAGAGAACAAACGACAGTCATTTACCACGGAAAAACATGTGTCTGACCCCTTGGAAACATCCAGGAATGTTTCACCAATTCCTGACGCCACAATAAGAGAGGAAAGACGACAATCAGGTTCTGCGGAATTTTCTATATCTGCGAGTTCCTCATACGAACCCGTTCGAGTAGAATGTGACGTTTCCCCGGACGTACCGAAGGTTTCTCAGGAAATATTGAATATATCTAGTCCAGGACGAAACTTTACAATTCTGCCAAAATACTCCAAAAACACCCCAGAGATAGACTCAATGCTGAAATGTACTGTATTAGAAGGCAGCTTTTCATTAAAAAAAGATATATGGGACAAACTATTTACAAATGAAAAAAAATTGGACGTGTTTGTGTATCCATATATAATAAAAAAATACATTTATAAAAAAGTAAACAACACGTGCATTTTCGTTGTAAATTACGTTAAATACAAATCAAATTCCGAAATAGTAATCAATTGTGAATGTAAACACGAGAAATGTAAAAAGTTTAAAGTCATACTGAAAAAAGACAAAACAGTTACTGTGCTCAGTCAAAGTATTAATTACTCACACTTAATACAATTAACGGCGCAAGTGCGCGGTGTTGACAGACTATTAACAAAAAAAAAGTTACATAACATAAAACCCTCAACAGCCAAAAAAGACGATCTTTTGAATTTAAATACTGATTTGTTACATACTACCAAATCTTTGCAAAATGTAAAATCCGATGACACCCTAAGGAAAATAAAATCCGAAACCATGGAAAATATTTGCCTATTCTGCGGTAAACTGCTACAATCTCAAGAATTTAAATGTCTGTGCTGTAAGAGGTCCATACATTTTGTGTGTTATGTTAGCGTAAAGGACAGCGACAAAGGTATAACGTACAAAGAAAAAAAAAAAAGATTTAACAACTTGTGCGACTTATGTCATTATAATAAATCAAAACTATGATAATGACCATAAAGAAACGTAAAATAATTCAAAGAAAATAAATGAAACAAAGCGACATTTCCTAATTTATTGAATGCAAATGTTCATAGAAAGCCAAAGTCTCTTTGATGCCCGTGCACCATTAATATGCCGCCGAGTATCACTCTAGATGTAGTGTTATTTGATACATAGTATAATGTTCTGTACGATAGAGTGGGTGTAGTTTACTCGCTTGCCGTCTAAGATGCAGAAAAACTTCAATGAATGCAAATGGTCATAGAAAGCCAAAGTCTCTTTTGATGCCCGTGCACCATTAATATGCCGCCGAGTATCACTCTAGAGGTACTGTTATTTGATTAATGATATAACGCTCTGTACGATGCAGTGGGTGTAGTTTACTCGCCTGCCGTCTGAGATGCCGAAAACCTTCAATGAATGCAAATGTTAATTGAAAGCTAAAGTTTCTTTTTTGATGCCCGTGCACCATTAATATGCTGCCGAGTATCACTCTAGATATAGTGTTATTTGATACATAGTATAATGTTCTGTACGATAGAGTGGGTGTAGTTTACTCGCTTGCCGTCTAAGATGCAGAAAAACTTCAATGAATGCAAATGTTCATAGGAAGCCAAGGTCTCATTGATGCCCGTGCATCATGAATATGCCGCCGAGTATCACTCTAGAAATAAAATTATTTGATCGAGAATTTAATGCTTCGTACGATGCAGTGGGTGCGGTTTACTCGCCTGCCGTCTAAGATGCAAATTTTCTTTAATGAATGCAAATGTTCATAGAAAGCCAAAGTCTCTTTTGATGCCCGTGCACCATTAATATGCCGCCGAGTATCACTCTAGAAATATTGTTATTTGATAGAAAATATAATGCTCTGTACGATTCAGTGGGTGTAGTTTACTCGCCTGCCGTCTAAGATGCCGAAAAACTTCAATGAATGGAAATGTTCATAGAAAGCCTAAGTTTCTTTTTTATGCCCGTGCACCATTAATATGCCGCCGAGTATCACTCTAGAAGTACTGTTATTTGATTGATGATATAACGCTCTGTACGATGCAGTGGGTGTAGTTTACTCGCCTGCCGTCTATGATGCCGAAAAACTCAATGAATGGAAATGTTCATAGAAAGCCTAAGTTTCTTTTTTATGCCCGTGCACCATTAATATGCCGCCGAGTATCACTCTAGAAGTACTGTTATTTGATTGATGATATAACGCTCTGTACGATGCAGTGGGTGTAGTTTACTCGCCTGCCGTCTATGATGCCGAAAAACTTCAATGAATGCAAATGGTCATAGAAAGCCAAAGTCTCTTTTGATGCCCGTGCACCATTAATATGCCGCCGAGTATCACTCTAGAAGTACTGTTATATGATTAATGATATAACGCTCTGTACGATGCAGTGGGTGTAGTTTACTCGCCTGCCGTCTAAGATGCCGAAAACCTTCAATGAATGCAAATGTTAACTGAAAGCTAAAGTTTCTTTTTTGATGCCCGTGCACCATTAATATGCTGCCGAGTATCACTCTAGATATAGTGTTATTTGATACATAGTATAATGTTCTGTACGATAGAGTGGGTGTAGTTTACTCGCTTGCCGTCTAAGATGCCGAAAACCTTCAATGAATGCAAATGTTCATAGAAAGCCAAGGTCTCATTGATGCCCGTGCATCATGAATATGCCGCCGAGTTTCACTCTAGAAATAAAATTATTTGATCGAGAATTTAATGCTTCGTACGATGCAGTGGGTGCGGTTTACTCGCCTGCCGTCTAAGATGAAAATTTTCTTCAATGAATGCAAATGTTCATAGAAAGCCAAAGTCTCTTTTGATGCCCGTGCACCATTAATATGCCGCCGAGTATCACTCTAGAAATATTGTTATTTGATAGAAAATATAATGCTCTGTACGATTCAGTGGGTGTAGTTTACTCGCCTGCCGTCTAAGATGCCGAAAAACTTCAATGAATGGAAATGTTCATAGAAAGCCTAAGTTTCTTTTTTATGCCCGTGCACCATTAATATGCCGCCGAGTATCACTCTAGAAGTACTGTTATTTGATTGATGATATAACGCTCTGTACGATGCAGTGGGTGTAGTTTACTCGCCTGCCGTCTATGATGCCGAAAAACTCAATGAATGGAAATGTTCATAGAAAGCCTAAGTTTCTTTTTTATGCCCGTGCACCATTAATATGCCGCCGAGTATCACTCTAGAAGTACTGTTATTTGATTGATGATATAACGCTCTGTACGATGCAGTGGGTGTAGTTTACTCGCCTGCCGTCTATGATGCCGAAAAACTTCAATGAATGGAAATGTTCATAGAAAGCCTAAGTTTCTTTTTTATGCCCGTGCACCATTAATATGCCGCCGAGTATCACTCTAGAAGTACTGTTATTTGATTGATGATATAACGCTCTGTACGATGCAGTGGGTGAAGTTTACTCGCCTGCCGTCTATGATGCCGAAAAACTTCAATGAATGGAAATGTTAATTGAAAGCTAAAGTTTCTTTTTTGATGCCCGTGCAACATTAATATGCTGCCGAGTATCACTGTAGATATAGTGTTATTTGATACATAGTATAATGTTCTGTACGATAGAGTGGGTGTAGTTTACTCGCTTGCCGTCTAAGATGCAGAAAAACTTCAATGAATGCAAATGTTCATAGAAAGCCAAGGTCTCATTGATGCCCGTGCATCATGAATATGCCGCCGAGTATCACTCTAGAAATAAAATTATTTGATCGAGAATTTAATGCTTCGTACGATGCAGTGGGTGCGGTTTACTCGCCTGCCGTCTAAGATGCAAAAATTCTTCAATGAATGCAAATGTTCATAGAAAGCCAAAGTCTCTTTGATGCCCGTGCACCATTAATATGCCGCCGAGTATCACTCTACATGTAGTGTTATTTGATACATAGTATAATGTTCTGTACGATAGAGTGGGTGTAGTTTACTCGCTTGCCGTCTAAGATGCAGAAAAACTTCAATGAATGCAAATGGTCATAGAAAGCCAAAGTCTCTTTTGATGCCCGTGCACCATTAATATGCCGCCGAGTATCACTCTAGAGGTACTGTTATTTGATTAATGATGTAACGCTCTGTACGATGCAGTGGGTGTAGTTTACTCGCCTGCCGTCTAAGATGCCGAAAACCTTCAATGAATGCAAATCTTAATTGAAAGCTAAAGTTTCTTTTTTGATGCCCGTGCACCATTAATATGCTGCCGAGTATCACTCTAGATATAGTGTTATTTGATACATAGTATAATGTTCTGTACGATAGAGTGGGTGTAGTTTACTCGCTTGCTGTCTAAGATGCAGAAAAACTTCAATGAATGCAAATGTTCATAGAAAGCCAAAGTCTCTTTGATACCCGTGCATCATGAATATGCCGCCGAGTATCACTCTAGAAATAAAATTATTTGATCGAGAATTTAATGCTTCGTACGATGCAGTGGGTGCGGTTTACTCGCCTGCCGTCTAAGATGCAAATTTTCTTCAATGAATGCAAATGTTCATAGAAAGCCAAAGTCTCTTTTGATGCTCGTGCACCATTAATATGCCGCCGAGTATCACTCTAGAAATATTGTTATTTGATAGAAATTATAAGGCTCTGTACGATTCAGTGGGTGTAGTTTACTCGCCTGCCGTCTAAGATGCCGAAAAACTTCAATGAATGGAAATGTTCATAGAAAGCCTAAGTTTCTTTTTTATGCCCGTGCACCATTAATATGCCGCCGAGTATCACTCTAGAAGTACTGTTATTTGATTGATGATATAACGCTCTGTACGATGCAGTGGGTGTAGTTTACTCGCCTGCCGTCTAAGATGCCGAAAACCTTCAATGAATGCAAATGTTAATTGAAAGCTAAAGTTTCTTTTTTGATGCCCGTGCACCATTAATATGCTGCCGAGTATCACTCTAGATATAGTGTTATTTGATACATAGTATAATGTTCTGTACGATAGAGTGGGTGTAGTTTACTCGCTTGCCGTCTAAGATGCCGAAAACCTTCAATGAATGCAAATGTTAATTGAAAGCTAAAGTTTCATTTTTGATGCCCGTGCACCATTAATATGCTGCCGAGTATCACTCTAGATATAGTGTTATTTGATACATAGTTTAATGTTCTGTACGATAGAGTGGGTGTAGTTTACTCGCTTGCCGTCTAAGATGAAGAAAAACTTCAATGAATTCAAATGTTCATAGAAAGCCAAAGTCTCTTTGATGCCCGTGCATCATGAATATGCCGCCTAGTATCACTCTAGAAATAAAATTATTTGATCGAGAATTTAATGCTTCGTACGATGCAGTTGGTGAGGTTTACTCGCCTGCCGTCTAAGATGCAAATTTTCTTCAATGAATGCAAATGTTCATAGAAAGCCAAAGTCTCTTTTGATGCCCGTGCACCATTAATATGCCGCCGAGTATCACTCTAGAAATATTGTTATTTGATAGAAAATATAATGCTCTGTACGATTCAGTGGGTGTAGTTTACTCGCCTGCTGTCTAAGATGCCGAAAAACTTCAATGAATGGAAATGTTCATAGAAAGCCTAAGTTTCTTTTTTATGCCCGTGCACCATTAATATGCCGCCGAGTATCACTCTAGAAGTACTGTTGTTTGATTGATGATATAACGCTCTGTACGATGCAGTGGGTGTAGTTTACTCTCCTGCCGTCTATGATGCCGAAAAACTTCAATGAATGCAAAAGTTCATAGAAAGCCTAAGTTTCTTATTTGTGCACTTGCACTATTAATATGTCGCCGAAGATCACTCTAGATATAGTGTTACTTGATAGGTAATATAATGTTCTGTACGATACAGTGGGTGTGGTTTACTCGCCTGCCGTCTAAGATGCCGAAAAACTTCAATAAATGGAAATGTTCATAGAAAGCCTAAGTGTCTTTTTTATGCCCGTGCACCATTAATATGCCGCCGAGTATCACTCTAGATGTAGTGTTATTTGATACATAGTATAATGTTCTGTACGATAGAGTGGGTGTAGTTTACTCACTTGCCGTCTAAGATGCAGAAAAACTTCAATGAATGCAAATGGTCATAGAAAGCCAAAGTCTCTTTTGATGCCCGTGCACCATTAATATGCTGCCGAGTATCACTCGAGATATAGTGTTATTTGATACATAGTATAATGTTCTGTACGATAGAGTGGGTGTAGTTTACTCGCTTGCCGTCTAAGATGCCGAAAACCTTCAATGAATGCAAATGTTAATTGAAAGCTAAAGTTTCTTTTTTGATGCCCGTGCACCATTAATATGCTGCCGAGTATCACTCTAGATATAGTGTTATTTGATACATAGTATAATGTTCTGTACGATAGAGTGGGTGTAGTTTACTCGCTTGCCGTCTAAGATGCAGAAAAACTTCAATGAATGCAAATGTTCATAGAAAGCCAAAGTCTCTTTGATGCCCGTGCATCATGAATATGCCGCCGAGTATCACTCTAGAAATAAAATTATTTGATCGAGAATTTAATGCTTCGTACGATGCAGTGGGTGCGGTTTACTCGCCTGCCGTCTAAGATGCAAATTTTCTTCAATGAATGCAAATGTTCATAGAAAGCCAAAGTCTCTTTTGATGCCCGTGCACCATTAATATGCCACCGAGTATCACTCTAGAAATATTGTAATTTGATAGAAAATATAATGCTCTGTACGATTCAGTGGGTGTAGTTTACTCGCCTGCCGTCTAAGATGCCGAAAAACTTCAATGAATGGAAATGTTCATAGAAAGCCTAAGTTTCTTTTTTATGCCCGTGCACCATTAATATGCCGCCGAGTATCACTCTAGAAGTACTGTTATTTGATTGATGATATAACGCTCTGTACGATGCAGTGGGTGTAGTTTACTCGCCTGCCGTCTAAGATGCCGAAAACCTTCAATGAATGCAAATGTTAATTGAAAGCTAAAGTTTATTTTTTGATGCCCGTGCACCATTAATATGCTGCCGAGTATCACTCTAGATATAGTGTTATTTGATACATAGTATAATGTTCTGTACGATAGAGTGGGTGTAGTTTACTCGCTTGCCGTCTAAGATGCAGAAAAACTTCAATGAATGCAAATGTTCATAGAACGCCAAAGTCTCTTTGATGCCCGTGCATCATGAATATGCCGCCGAGTATCACTCTAGAAATAAAATTATTTGATCGAGAATTTAATGCTTCGTACGATGCAGTGGGTGCGGTTTACTCGCCTGCCGTCTAAGATGCAAATTTTCTTCAATTAATGCAAATGTTCATAGAAAGCCAAAGTCTCTTTTGATGCCCGTGCACCAGTAATATGCCGCCGAGTATCACTCTAGAAATATTGTAATTTGATAGAAAATATAATGCTCTGTACGATTCAGTGGGTGTAGTTTACTCGCCTGCCGTCTAAGATGCCGAAAAACTTCAATGAATGGAAATGTTCATAGAAAGCCTAAGTTTCTTTTTTATGCCCGTGCACTATTAATATGCCGTCGAGTATCACTCTAGAAGTACTGTTATTTGATTGATGATATAACGCTCTGTACGATGCAGTGGGTGTAGTTTACTCGCCTGCCGTCTAAGATGCCGAAAAACTTCAATAAATGGAAATGTTCATAGAAAGCCTAAGTTTCTTTTTTATGCCCGTGCACCATTAATATGCCCCAGTATCACTCTAGAAGTACTGTTATTTGATTAATGATATAACGCTCTGTACGATGCAGTGGGTGTAGTTTACTCGCCTGCCGTCTAAGATGCCGAAAACCTTCAATGAATGCAAATGTTAATTGAAAGCTAAAGTTTCTTCTTTGATGCCCGTGCACCATTAATATGCTGCCGAGTATCACTCTAGATATAGTGTTATTTGATACATAGTATAATGTTCTGTACGATAGAGTGGGTGTAGTTTACTCGCTTGCCGTCTAAGATGCCGAAAACCTTCAATGAATGCAAATGTTAATTGAAAGCTAAAGTTTCTTTTTTGATGCCCGTGCACCATTAATATGCTGCCGAGTATCACTCTAGATATAGTGTTATTTGATACATAGTATAATGTTCTGTACGATAGAGTGGGTGTAGTTTACTCGCTTGCCGTCTAAGATGCAGAAAAACTTCAATGAATGCAAATGTTCATAGAAAGCCAAAGTCTCTTTGATGCCCGTGCATCATGAATATGCCGCCGAGTATCACTCTAGAAATAAAATTATTTGATCGAGAATTTAATGCTTCGTACGATGCAGTGGGTGCGGTTTACTCGCCTGCCGTCTAAGATGCAAATTTTCTTCAATGAATGCAAATGTTCAGAGAAAGCCAAAGTCTCTTTTGATGCCCGTGCACCATTAATATGCCGCCGAGTATCACTCTAGAAATATTGTTATTTGATAGAAAATATAATGCTCTGTACGATTCAGTGGGTGTAGTTTACTCGCCTGCCGTCTAAGATGCCGAAAAACTTCAATGAATGGAAATGTTCATAGAAAGCCTAAGTTTCTTTTTTATGCCCGTGCACCATTAATATGCCGCCGAGTATCACTCTAGAAGTACTGTTATTTGATTGATGATATAACGCTCTGTACGATGCAGTGGGTGTAGTTTACTCGCCTGCCGTCTATGATACCGAAAAACTTCAATGAATGCAAAAGTTCATGGAAAGCCTAAGTTTCTTATTTGTGCACTTGCACTATTAATATGTCGCCGAAGATCACTCTATATATAGTGTTACTTGATAGGTAATATAATGTTCTGTACGATACAGTGGGTGTGGTTTACTCGCCTGCCGTCTAAGATGCAAAAATTCTTCAATGAACGCAAATGTTCATAGAAAGCCGAAGTCTCTTTGATGCCCGTGCACTATTAATATGCCGCCGAGTATCACTCTAGATGTAGTGTTATTTGATACATAGTATAATGTTCTGTACGTTAGAGTGGGTGTAGTTTACTCGCCTGCCGTCTAAGATGCCGAAAACCTTCAATGAATGCAAATGTAAATTGAAAGCTAAAGTTTCTTTTTTGATGCCCGTGCACCATTTATATGCTGCCGAGTATCACTCTAGATATAGTGTTATTTGATACATAGTATAATGTTCTGTACGATAGAGTGGGTGTAGTTTACTCGCTTGCCGTCTAAGATGCAGAAAAACTTCAATGAATGCAAATGTTCATAGAAAGCCAAAGTCTCTTTGATGCCCGTGCATCATGAATATGCCGCCGAGTATCACTCTAGAAATAAAATTATTTGATCGAGAATTTAATGCTTCGTACGATGCAGTGGGTGCGGTTTACTCGCCTGCCGTCTAAGATGCAAATTTTCTTCAATTAATGCAAATGTTCATAGAAAGCCAAAGTCTCTTTTGATGCTCGTGCACCATTAATATGCCGCCGAGTATCACTCTAGAAATATTGTTATATTGATAGAAAATATAATGCTCTGTACGATTCAGTGGGTGTAGTTTACTCGCCTGCCGTCTAAGATGCCGAAAAACTTCAATGAATGGAAATGTTCATAGAAAGCCTAAGTTTCTTTTTTATGCCCATGCACCATTAATATGCCGCCGAGTATCACTCTAGAAGTACTGTTATTTGATTGATGATATAACGCTCTGTACGATGCAGTGGGTGTAGTTTACTCGCCTGCCTTCTAAGATGCCGAAAACCTTCAATTAATGCAAATGTTAATTGAAAGCTAAAGTTTCTTTTTTGATGCCCGTGCACCATTAATATGCTGCCGAGTATCACTCTAGATATAGTGTTATTTGATACATAGTATAATGTTCTGTACGATAGAGTGGGTGTAGTTTACTCGCTTGCCGTCTAAGATGCAGAAAAACTTCAATGAATGCAAATGTTCATAGAAAGCCAAAGTCTCTTTGATGCCCGTGCATCATGAATATGCCGCCAAGTATCACTCTAGAAATAAAATTATTTGATCAATAATTTAATGCTCTGTACGATGCAGTGGGTGCGGTTTACTCGCCTGCCGTCTAAGATGCAAATTTTCTTCAATGAATGCAAATGTTCATAGAAAGCCAAAGTCATTGTTGATGCCCGTGCACCATTAATATGCTGCCGAGTATCACTCTAGAAATATAGTTATTTGATAGAAAATATAATGCTCTGTACGATTCAGAGGGTGTAGTTTACTCGCTTGCCGTCTAAGATGCAGAAAAACTTCAATGAATGCAAATGTTCTTAGAAAGCCAAAGTCTTTTTGATGCCCGTGCATCATGAATATGCCGCCGAGTATCACTCTAGAAATAAAATTATTTGATCAATGATTTAATGCTCTGTACGATGCTGTGGGTGCGGTTTACTCGCCTGCCGTCTAAGATGCAAATTTTCTTCAATGAATGCAAATGTTCATAGAAAGCCAAAGTCATTTTTGATGCCCGTGCACCATTAATATGCCGCCGAGTATCACTCTAGAAATATAGTTATTTGATAGAAAATATAATGCTCTGTACGATTCAGTGGGTGTAGTTTACTCGCCTGCCGTCTAAGATGCCGAAAAACTTCAATGAATGGAAATGTTCATAGAAAGCCTAAGTTTCTTTTTTATGCCCGTGCACCATTAATATGCCGCCGAGTATCACTCTAGAGGTACTGTTATTTGATTGATGATATAACGCTCTGTACGATGCACTGGGTGTAGTTTACTCGCCTGCCGTCTATGATGCCGAAAAACTTCAATAAATGCATAAGTTCATAGAAAGCCTAAGTTTCTTATTTGTGCACTTGCACAATTAATATGTCGCCGAGTATCACTCTAGATATGGTGTTACTTGATAGGTAATGTAATGTTCTGTACGATACAGTGGGTGTGGTTTACTCGCCTGCCGTCTAAGATGCAAAAATTCTTCAATGAATGCAAATGTTCATAGAAAGCCAAAGTCTCTTTGATGCCCGTGCATCATGAATATGCCGTCGAGTATCACTCTAGATATAGTGTTATTTGATACATATTATAATGTTCTATACGATAGAGTGGGTGTAGTTTACTCGCTTGCCGTCTAAGATGCAGAAAAACTTCAATGAATGCAAATGTTCATAGAAAGCCAAAGTCTCTTTTGATGCCCGTGCACCATTAATATGCCGCCGAGTATCACCTTAGAGGTGCTGTTATTTGATTGATGATATAACGCTCTGTACGATGCAGTGGGTGTAGTTGACTCGCCTGCCGTCTAAGATGCCGAAAAACTTCAATTAATGGAAATGTTCATAGAAAGCCTAAGTTTCTTTTTTATGCCCGTGCACCATTAATATGCCGCCGAGTATCACCCTAGAGATAAAGTTATTTGATAGAGAATATAATGCTCTGTACGATGCAGTGGGTGTCGTTTACTCGCCTGCCGTCTAAGATGCCGAAAAACTTGAATGAATAGAAATGTTTATAGAAAGCCTAAGTTTTTTATTTGTGCACTTGCACCATTAATATGCCGCCGAGTATCACTCTAGAAATAATGCTATTTGATAGATAGTATAATGCTCTGTACGATGCAGTGGGCGTTGTTTTCTCGCCTGCCGTCTAAGATGCCGAAAAACTTCAATAAATGCAAATGTTCATAGAAAGCATAAGATTCATATTTGATGCCCGTTCACCATTGATATGTCGCCGAGTATCACTCTAGAGATAGTGTTATTTGACAGATAGTGTTGTGTTCAGTATGGTATAGTGGATGTGGTTTACTCGCCTGCCGTCTAAATTGCCGAAAAACTTCGATGAACGCAAATTTTCATAGAAAGCCTCAGTTTCTTATTTGATGCCTGTGCACCATTAATAAGCCGCCGAGTAATGTTATTTGATTGATGATATAATGCTCTGTACGATGCAGTGGGTGTAGTTTACTCGCCTGCCGTCGAAGATGCCGAAAAACTTCAATAAATGCAAATGTTCATAGAAAGTATCAGATTCTTATTTGATGCCCGTGCACCATTATTATGTCGCCGAGTATCACTCTAGAGATAGTGTTATTTAATAGATAGTATTATGTTCTGTACGATACAGAGGGTGTGGTTTACTCGCCTGCCGTCTAAGGTGCAAAAATTCTTCAATGAGTGCAAATGTTCATAGAAAGCCTAAGTTTAAAATTCATCATTCATATGCCGTAGAGTCATATTATATATGAGTCATAGAGCATCTTATAGGGTATTTAAAGCGGCTTTTAGTAGAGCTGTACCCCGTTTAGTTTGGACGTTATAGCAGCAGCCGAATTATTTCTAAAAGGTTTGTGGAGAATAATTATATATATGTATTATTTTTTATCACCTAACTTCTGGATCGATGATTGGGGTTGCACTATATACGTTTCATTAAGCACCTAATAGACTATTCAAAACAGGTTTTAGTAGAGTTGTATCTCTTTTAGTGTGGACTATATAGCACTAACCGAAATATTTCTAAAAGGTTTTACGTTTTGTAGAAAAAATTAAATCTGTAATAATCGGCTGCAATTCTGCAGGGCAGTTTAGACAAAATGCCCTTATATAACGAGACACTGCCCTAACGTTCCACCAATTGTGTTATGTATGGTGAGATTTCATACGGACTTCTTAATTTGGTAGGTTAATTTTAGTGTGAAGTTGGCGGCCAAATGTTGGCGGCCGATTTGCGCCAACATTTGGCCGCTAAACGTTGGCGGCCGACTGGCACCAACATTTGGCCGCCAACTTTTGGCCGCTAACTTCACACCGGTATGAAGGGTTCCGTACAATTTAAGACGTATTAAAAAAAAAATCTTCTTACTAGATCTTGTTCAACATTTTACCACTTTGGACACACATTTTACCTACCACTTTGGAAGTGTCTCTCGCGCAAACTATTCAGTTTAGAAAAAAATGATATTAGGAACCTAACTATCATTTTTGAAGACCTATCCATAGATACCTTACACGTATATGTTTGATGAAAAAAAATTTTTTAAAATTTTATGACGTATTAAAAAAAAACTACTCACTAGATCTCGTTCAAAACAATTTTCGGTGGAAGTTTGCATGGTAATGTATATCATATATTTTTTTTAGATTTTTCATTCTGTTATTTTAGAAGTTACAGGGGGGGGGACACACTTTTTTTCACTTTGGAAGGTTCTCTCGCGCAAACTATTCAGTTTAGAAAAAAATGATATTAGAAACATTAATATCATTTTTGAAGACCTATCCATAGATACCCCACACGTATGGGTATGATGAAAAAAAATTTTTTATTTTTATTTCATGACGTATTAAAAAAAAAACTACTTACTAGATCTCGTTCAAACCAATTTTCGGTGGAAGTTTACATGGCAATGTATATCATATATTTTTTTTAGATTTTTCATTCTGTTATTTTAGAAGTTACAGGGGGGGGGGACACACTTTTTTCACTTTGGAAGGTTCTCTCGCGCAAACTATTCAGTTTAGAAAAAAATGATATTAGAAACATTAATATCATTTTTGAAGACCTATCCATAGATACCCTACACGTATGGGTATGATGAAAAAAATTTTTTATTTTTATTTCATGACGTATTAAAAAAAAACTACTTACTAGATCTCGTTCAAACCAATTTTCGGTGGAAGTTTACATGGCAATGTATATCATATATTTTTTTTAGATTTTTCATTCTGTTATTTTAGAAGTTACGGGGGGGGGGGGACACACATTTTACCACTTTGGAAGTGTCTCTCGCGCAAACTATTCATTTTAGAGAAAAATGATATAAGAAACCTCAATATCATTTTTGAAGACCTATCCATAGATACCCCACACGTATGGGTTTGATGAAAAAAGATTTTTTGAGTTTCAGTTCTAAGTATGGGGAACCCCTAAAATTTATTGTTTTTTTTCTATTTTTGTGTAAACATCCTAATGCGGTTCATAGAATACATCTACTTACCAAGTTTGAACAGTACAGCTCTTATAGTTTCGGAAAAAAGTGGCTGTGAAAGAATCGGACAGACAGACGGACATGACGAATCTATAAGGGTTCCGTTTTTTGCCATTTGGCTACGGAACCCTAACAAGTGACGACGCGACAGATTTGGTTAACGATAGTGTGTATAGACATAGAAGTTATTGTGGCAAAATAAAGCAATTGAAAAAAAATCAAATATCGACATGTCTATTATCGATGTTACCTTAGCGTTATAGATATTTTTAACATGATACAAAAATCGGTCTGACGATGAACCAATCTAAAACCCATTTAATGACCAACAGCAAGAAGCACGAGGTGACGGTGGATGGGAACATTTTGCAATATGTCGACGAGTATACTTATCTAGGCCAGATAGTCTCCTTCACAGATCGCCAGGACAAGATCAGGAAGAAGATCAAGGAGGAAGGATCAGGAGGATTGATAGAAGGATCGAAAACGCCTGGCGGAGCTTTTGGTCTATGAAGGAACTCATGAAAGGTAAACTCCCAATTGCACTAAAGCGCAAGCTCGTCGACTTAATCTTACCCATCCTCACCTATTGTGCCCAAAACTAGTCATTAACTGAGGCGCAAAAATCACGGCTCAAGGTTTGTCAAAGGACAATGGAGCGGAGTATCCTGGGTATCCGAAGATCTGACAGGGTGAGGAACACAGAGCTTTGCTCCAAAACCCGTGTCGTCGATGTTGGGATGAAGACCGCCAGGCTTAAGTGGGACTGGGCTGGACATGTCTGCCGGATAAATGATGACAGATGGACTAAAATAGCCACTAGCTGGCATCCCCGCTGTAGTCGTGGCAGAGGCAGACCGAGAAAAAGATGGCGGGACGACTTGGATGCGTTTCAGCGGGACTGGCGGGACCTTGCTCAGCACAGGGAGGATTGGAAAGCTAGAGGGGAGGCCTTTGCCCAGCAGTGGGACACACAAATAGGCTAATAAAATAAAATAAAATAGCTACCGCGAAATACACAACACGTTCGATATCTTCTTTGATACACCCATTGGTAGTTTTCTTATTTTATTTGCACTGTACGTTTTTATTTTAAGATACTTAATATACGTAATAAATACTCATAAAATATAGTCGGATTTGTAATTGATTTTCATTCTTGAAATTTCCCGATAAATTACATCAAGTAGAATTTACATACTTTAATTATTAATCTATGATGTTATTATTTGTCGATGTTTCATTTTCTCAAGCACTCGGTTTTGCCACAAAAACTTCTGTCTGTTTGATGTATTTAGCAGAAAAATTACTAGATTTAAAGATATAATTTTGACATGACAATACCTTTGACAGCGAGAAATAGATCGATGGATTCTAGCGACGCGCGACGCGAACTCGGCGGCGCTGCAACTGAATCAAAAACATATGTAAAATATTTCTACGCCGATACATGCCGGCAGAATATGCTGTACACCTTCTATGTATTCCTTCTAAACCATACTTTTAGAAATCAGTTATTGAAATTGAAATTAGTTTTTGGAAAAAATATTTTTTTATTGTACAAGCTATTATCATCATATATCCTGCATGCTCTTCTAATGAAACCGTTTCTCGCATATGCGGTTCGACTACGAGGAATATAAAAGAGGTTCTTCTTTCTACATGCTCGCTCACAACGACGGGGTACTCTAAATGAAACAGATTTTAATAACTCAGGGGCGTCGATGATGTTGTTAATGACTTTATAGAGAAGTATAATATCAGTGCGTTCGCGACGCAAGCTCAAGGGTAAAATATTATGTCTTTTCATAGCGGTAGTGTAATCTATGTATTTATTTCCAGTGCGATATTCAATTGCTCTTACAAACTTCTTTTGCACTCTCTCTATTCTATCGCCATGAATTTTATATAGCGGGTTCCACACTGAACTAGCAAATTCTAATCGACTACAGACATAACTATTAAATAATATCTTATACGTCGAAGGTCTCCTGAAATCTTTACCTACGCGCAATATGAATCCCAACTGCTTAAAAGATTTATTTAAGATATTATCAATGTGGGGTACAAAGGTAAGCTTTTGAGTCCATGATTACGCCGAGGTCACGGATCTGGTTCACACGTATGTGAAAAGTTTATGTCATTTGAGAGATTGGTGCTTGTTTTGTTCTAAAGTTAAGTTTGTTTGTTAAGAAAGTGACTGAAGTGAAGGCTATTGTGAAATTATGTCCTGTAGTAAACCATACACCCAGAAATTCCGCCAGGAATGGCTCTCTGAGCCTGATTTTCAGGGCTGGTTAAAAGAAGTCAGCAATAACAATACGAAAGCCTTCTGCAGTTATTGTCGATGCGAAATAAACGCCAAAAAAATGACTTCATTAATCACATAAAGCGCAAAAAACACTTGAAAGCTGCGGAGCCCTTTTCTTCGAGACAACAAAAATTGACCTTTCAGGCAAAGCCAAAGTTCGACGAATTGAAGAGCTCATCTGAGGCTTCTCTGTCATTGTATATTGCCGCTCATTCTTCAATATTACCGGTAGACCATCTTGGGGCTTTATGTAAAAAAGAATTTAAAGCTGATATAAAATTGCACCGGACGAAATGTACAGCTATAATAAAAAATATTTTGGCGCCACATTTTGCGTCCAAATTACGTGAAGATGTTGGTGATGGGCCGTACAGCCTCTTGTTAGACGAGAGCACTGATATAAGTGTAACAAAGTTACTGGGAGTTGTTATTCAATATTTTAGTAAGACTTCATATGAGATAGTGTCAAATTTCCTTACGCTTGGAGAGTTAAGTAAAGGGGACGCTGAATCCATTACGCAAACTGTAAAAAAAACACTACTTGCACATGGACTTGACATCAAAAAGCTTTCTGGTATAGGAGTTGACAACGCCAATGTAATGACAGGTGTACATAGCGGAGTATACCAGAAACTTAAAGAGGAGGTACCCCATCTCGTCATGATTAAATGCTCGTGCCATTCAATTCAACTAGCAGTTTCTCATGCTTTTATATTATACAGGAAACCTACAACTGGTTCTCGAAATCGTCAAACAGACAAAACGCATACAGAAATTTATATCTCACAATTAACGATGAAGAACCGCTAAAAATTACACAAGCATGTGCAACCAGGTGGCTTTCTGTTGAAACTGCAGTTAAAAGAATATTAGACCAATGGATAGAATTAAAATTACATTTTGGTATTACAAGGAACACTGAAAAATGCTACAGTGCAGAAACACTTTACAATTTATACACGAATCCCACAAACGAAGCATATTTGTTATATATCCACAGCGTTTTGGATCAATTACAGGGGCTAGTAAAAAAAATTCAGTCGAATAATATTGATCCTAGCAAATTACTTAATGACCTAATAACGGCTATAGAATCTCTCGGGAAAAAAGTTCTGAATCCTACTAGGAACATCAATGTATTCGAAATACAAAATTTAGAAGATTTCTTGGTTCCACATCCTTATCTAGGATTCAAAGTCGAAAGTAAGCTTTCAGAAATACGAGAGACCAATCGATTTTCAACCCAAGATGAAGAGCAATTCAGGGATAAATGTGTGAAGTTCACAGTAGAGCTCATAAAACAACTGAAACAGAGACTTCCAGAAAATTACAATGTTTTGAAAAAAGTCAACCAGTTGTCAGTTTCAAACACATTGAAGCAAGTAAAGGAAAGAATAACTTCACTAGTACGAGAAACGGGCCACAGCCAGGATTTTATCGCGAAGGTAGAAACACAGTGGGTCAATATAGCTCTTGTACCATGGGAGAAAAAGGACAACACTATTTCATTTTGGTCCGAAGTTTGGAAATATCAAGATGCAGCTGGCAATAATCCTTTTATAGAATTGTGTTCATTTGCCTTGTCGATGATTTCTTTGCCGTGGTCTAATGGGTAAGTTGAACGAGTCTTTAGCCAACTAAATATAGTTAAAAACAAGGCTCGCAATAGACTACACAACACCACCACGAATGCCATTATTACCATCAGGGCAGGATTACGGCGTCAAAAAAAATGCTGTCACAACTACATACTGCCAACTGAGGTACTAAAAAAAATAGGGACAATGGCTTCATACAACAACCCTGATCAGGCTACAGCAGGCCCAAGTGGAAGTTCCTTGGTGATTGATTTTCACGATGACGACAACATATGTTACTCATGGTCAGATGAAGATTAATGATACCTAGTGCTATTATTAAGAACATTGTTTTTTATTGATTAAAATATAATAAGTTCGAATAGTTTTATTTAGCTCTCTTTAGCTGATAAAGTTAGCTCTTTTTCAGCTCTTTTTTGGCACAACACTAGCTCTAAGCTTGAATACTAAGTTGGCAACACTGACTGTTGCAAACTCACTCCGAAGCTCATTTGGATTCGGTTTCGGAAGCCGGTGGCGTTTGCATTCAGTAATCAACAACAAAAACAATTTATCGACAATATCGACATCTAGTCAACTCACTTTCAAGAGCAACAGGCACCTCATTACAACGGTGGTCGACTGTTTGCCAATCCTTTAAGATGAAGCAGTAAGTAATTTACTTTATTCAATTGATTTTCATTTGTTTTTCATCAAAACAATGAATGAAGCTGTTGTTTTGGTAGATGCAGCTCCCTACATGAAAAATGCACGTGTTTATATACTTTAAGTAAAAATATGACCTTAATATATATATGTGGAATCCTTCCTGTGGGATCACGACACGTGACTTTTCATTTCTAGTCAGGTGGGGTAAGAAAAAGATATTTTGTTTTACGTTTGGAAGAAGGAACAGTATGACGAGGGTTCTTTTGCCTCTGTGCTTCTTTTACGCCACCAATTCATTAAATTCACAATATAAATACTTTGTTTCTGACCATGACAACAACTATGCTACAATTTTGCATTTCCATTATCAGGAAAACACGTTATAACTGCTATAACTGCCCGAAAATGTACATATTGTTTGTTTACTTTTATTTAGAGATACAGAGTATAAACGAAAACCTTGTATTGATTTTTTTTATTTAAGATGGTAGGCCACTGCCGTCCCGTTATATTTAAAATGATTTTGCTCAAAATGTATAGGCACAAACATATTCTCAGCTGACGCTACATAACAACATACATACATACATAACATATGTTCTCCTCACTAAATTTGGCTGCGGGTAAGCTGGGGATTGCTTGGTTGAGGGTAAGCTGCTGTCTTTGGAGGAACATTAACATTTAGTATTAGCAAATTAACACATTCACTGCCGGGAACCCACCTGTTCAGATGCCGGACAACCCGCTGGGCAGGTTGTTTTGTACGAAGCTATAGACCACCGGTTTCTGGGGTAGTGCGCCGTTTTTTGTCTGGCAGTGAATGTGTTAAGTAAACTGTTAAAATAAGGCAAGAAAAAAAAGGCTTTTTTATTATTTATTAAGATGAAAGTGGAGGACCTGCACGATAAAGCTTTCTCATACGAACAGTCCTCATTATCCTTTTTGAAAATATTTTGACCCACTGTTGTATATAGCTATGCCCCTTTGTTTGATATTTTGAATCCTTAGTTATTATAAAAGTTAGTAGTTTAAATAAATTGTATAAAATCCGTTTTCTGCTCCAAATTTTTACACAAATAAAAAAATCTAAAATCGCACATATTATTATTATTTTTAATTCTATGCATCAATCCCGAATCTGGGTTCGAATCCCAATAAGGGCATTTATTTGTGTGATGAGCACAGATATTTGTTTCAGAGTCATGGATGTATTCTATGTATTTAAGTAATTGTATATATCATTGTTTGAGTACCCACAACACAAAACGCTACACTGGCTCTAACCCTACACCTCTGACCCGAGAAGATTGAAATCCCCCCTCAATTGGAGGAGGGTATCCCAATATGGACCGGCAAGAATCTCGGCGGGACACATGTTTTCAAAACATTACATCTTATAATTAACATGCATTAAATAAGAAAAAATACAATTTAGATTACTATAGAAATCATGCAATTTTATCCCTTTGGCACAGTCAAGTATACTTAACACTTACTTTGAAAATAATTAGGCATGTTATTTTTTATGTAAATTCAAAGTTTTTTAATTTCTATGGATCATTTATATTATAAAGAATAAGGAGAAAAATAAAACCTTACTGGAAACAATGTTATCTGCTAGTAGTGAATCAATATGGCAAGTAGAAGCTCGACACTGCGTTCTATCCTGGTATTCGTTTATTTTTTTCGATTATATATTTAATTATAGTATAACATATACTTTACATAGCATACCTATGTCAAGTCAAGTTATTTCTGTGTAATAAGCAAGCAAACACAACTGTTAAGTATTTTTGACAAAACAGTACATTGTATTGGAAATTAAACAACCTGTCAAGGATTTTTAACAAATCTTTATGCTGTGTGTTGATTAGTTAAGCATTTCTGACAAAATGTTATGCTACAGTTTTAATAATTTGAGAAATTTCTCTGCCTACCTTCATATTTTGTCATAATACTCGTAGAAGAGATTTCATGCTATAGTTTGATTCGTTATTCTCTAATAGGTTAGCTTGCAACAAATACAAATACTTAATGTCAATACACGCATCATCATATTTTTTTATAAAACTCCGTTCACTTTGGCATATGGCTAATTTTTTTTTTTTTTATACTACGTCGGTGGCAAACAAGCATACGGCCTGCCTGATGGTAAGCAGTCTCCGTAGCCTATGTACACCTGCAACTCCAGAGGAGTTACATGCGCGTTGCCGACCCTAAACCCACCCCCCTCGTTGATATGGCCCCCCCTCGTTGGCTATGTAGTACATTCGTACATTCAAGGAAACTAAACGGCATGGTTAATTTTCTTATTTATTTATATTTATTTATTTGATGTTGTCGCCATGGCATTTTGACAACACCACGACGACTATCCTACCAATACTGCACGTGACGTACATCCGGAGCTGTCAAACCCAACGTCATAAAAGGGCAAGCACAAGGCGGGAGCGACCACTTGCCATCTAGCAGCCACCAGCGACGGAGTATTATACATATGGTGTATTGGTGTCCTGAGTATAATTGTATCATACCTATTTGCTTTATCGTTCACGGTCGTATTAAGTATAATATGGTCTACATATTATACTTAATACGATCAGTTTATTCCTTGTATTATTGTTACGTGAATAAATAAATAAATGTATTAATGTTGCTTGGGTGTTTATTTCATCAGAAGTGAAGAGTAGCACCACGCCATGCCACGCCATCGGAAGAGGTCGAGGCGTCACGGGAAGAAGCGTGACACTAGCTCAAGCTCATCGATATCAAGCACATCGTCCAGTTCGTCTTCTCGCTCTGCAAGTTCGAGCTCCAGCAGTGACCATGCCTCAAGAAAAAGAAGGAAACGTGGCCGTAAGGGTTCGCCAACTGTGAGTCAAAACGTTGTCTTATCATCAGTTATTCCCGAATATGACCCTCTGGTAGACGACATAGACATGTGGCTCAATGTGGTTCAAGCTAACGCTCGTGCATTTGGTTGGTCGGATAATATGATTAAATACCAAGCGTTGCAAAAATTACGTAATTCTGCTAAAACGTGGTTAGATTCTCTTCAAAAAAATGAGACTCGGTGGACGTCATGGAAATGGCGACAATGGCGTAATACGTTGTCGGATACATTTCAAACAAAACGGTGTATGTACAACTTGATTAAACAATTAGTTGACACAAAGCCGTTGCCTAATCAGTCTCTTTACGAGTTTTTTTTTCAACAAAAGGGAAAAATTGATAGATTACAGCTAAGATTTAGTGAAAGAGATATTAATTCAATCATTGTCGGTTCGATTGGCGATAGCAGTATAAGTACGGCGGTTGAAGCAGGGAACTTTAGATACTGTGAAGATTTAGCTGCATTTTTGCACGGTAGAACGTACGTTGCGACTGATAAGCCCCCGATTCAAAAGGCTCATTCGTATACAGCACCTAAGCCTTCATATCGTAACAGTGGATCATCAAGCCTTAATAGTATTGATAGGTCGGACCCCGCGGTCAAAAATGAAGCATCTTCTAGCAGTAGCAATCATTTCAATAACATGGTTTGTTATCGTTGTGGTGAGACAGGGCATAAAAGAAATACATGTACTGTGAAAGATACAATTCGTTGTACCGTATGCAGTAAAATAGGTCATTTAGAAGCTGCCTGCAAATCTAAATTAAAATCGAAAACTGAAAAGGAAGTTGAGGTTAAAATGATTTATTCCGGTTCGCACTCAAAACAAAAGTTTTATAAAAAGGTAGATTTAAATAATACAGAGTGCCATGCGTTCTTTGATATGGGGAGCGAGTGCTCACTTTTAACGCCGGACGTAATAAAACGTTGCCAATTACAACCGTTCAAAATAAAACCTATTACTTTAGTAGGGTTTAGAGATGAGGTTTCTTTCCAAGTCACCGAAGCAGTCGCGACTAACTTGAAGGTAGACAATGTGCAACTATTTATAACATTGTATGTTGTTGACAGGTTAAATGGGTGTAATTTGTTAATAGGACGTAATTTCACGGAAAACAAAAGCATCATGTACACGCGTGCGGGAGATACCTTAACATTTGATCCTGCACATGTCTTAAGCGTAAATAATGTGGCCATTAGTTTGATTAGTGATTTATCTAGTGAGCATCAAGCTATCGTAAATAATATTTTTTCAAGGTACCCTCAGTGTACATCGCAAGAGTTGACTAGCTTAGGCAAAACATCTTGTGTAGAATTGTCAATTGAATTGACGTCAAATAAGCCGGTTTGTCAACGGCCTTATAGGATGTCGGAAGCAGAGAAGGCAAAAACACGGGAAATTACAGACGAACTTTTAAAAAACGGTATCATTCGCCACAGCTGCTCTGCCTACGCTAGCCCAGCCTTGTTAGTAGATAAACCATCGGGAGAAAAACGTTTGTGTATAGATTATCGGCAGTTAAATAAAATAACAGTTAAAGAAAAATACCCAATGCCGATGATAGATGATCTTATAGATCGGTTACGAGGCTGTAAGTTTTTCACGTCCCTTGATTTAAAAAACGGGTACTATCAAATTGGCGTAAAACCAGAGGATACACACAAACTTGCATTTGTTACTAGTGACTCTCATTTTGAATTTATTAGGATGCCGTTCGGGGTCTGCAATGGGCCGGCGGTATTTCAAAGGCTAATGAATACTATTTTGGGCGATTTGCGTTTTGGAAAGGTTATATGTTATATGGATGATCTACTAATAGCCACAGAAACTTTGGAGGAAAACATAGCCTGTCTAGAACAGGTACTAGATTTGTTGGTGACTAACGGATTAACTTTAAATTTAGAAAAATGCTCATTTTTTCGTAATAACATTACTTTTCTCGGCTACGAAATATCTGAACACGGCATTCGGCCGAGCTCAAAAAAATTAAAGGCTTTAGTAGATTATCCGACTCCTAAATCAGTACATCAATTACGCCAATTTTTGGGACTAGTCAACTATTTTAGAAAATTCATTAAAAATTGCGCCCTAGTTTGCAAACCTTTAACTAACTTATTAAAAAAAGGAATCGTTTGGCACTGGGGTTCCGAACAAGATAAAGCTGTAACCGATCTAAAAGAGAAACTGATTAACAATGCGGTGCTTGAAATTTTTGACCCTAAATTACCGATTAATCTCTATACTGATGCTAGCCAGGACGGTATAGGTTGTATTTTGATGCAATTAACTAAAAATGGAGAAAAACCAGTTCATTTTTATAGCCGCCAAACTACAAAAGACGAAAAGAAGTTTCACTCCTTCGAATTGGAACTCCTAGCAATTGTGACAGCACTACAACGATTCCGTCATTATTTAATAGGCACTCAGTTTAAAATAACTACGGATTGTAATGCGGTCAAATATGCGTTAAGTAAACAAAATATAGTACCACGCATAAGTAGATGGGTGTTGTATACGCAGGAATTCACTTTTGACATAACTCATAGAGCTGGCTGTCAAATGCAACATGTAGATGCCTTAAGCCGGAACCCGTTGAAAGAGGAAAACGAAACTGAATCCGTAATGTCTATTACAGAAGGTGACTGGTTATTGTCAGTTCAGTTACAAGATGCAGCTATCTGTAGTATTCGCGATATTCTGTTGTCAGGTGAGGCCGAGTCTAATAAACGGATTTTTAATGAATACGAGGTGTTAGGTAATAAAGTGTACCGACGTACAGAGTATGGAAGGCGCTGGTTGGTTCCAAAAAGTTGTATATGGCATGTAATACGCGCCAACCATGATGATGTAGGACATTTTGCAGTCGATAAAACTATTGAGAGAATTCGAGCAAAATTCTGGTTTCCGCGTTTAAAAAAGACCGTCACAAAATACATAAAAAATTGTATAAATTGCATTTATTACAAAAATGTACATGGTAAAAAACCCGGTAAATTATTTCCAATTCCCAAATACGCAAGGCCCTTTCATACTCTGCACGTGGACCATCTTGGCCCTTTCGTAAAAACAACACAACAGAATAGTTATTTATTAGTTCTTGTAGACTCTTTCACAAAATTTGTGTTCATATCGCCGGTTAAAAACACAAAAAGTGCGGTAGTCATTAATGAATTAAATAAGATTTTTAAGATTTTCGGTAACCCTAAACGTTTGATTTGCGACGCGGGTAGCGCATTTACATCAAAGTTATTTACAGAATATTGCAACGCTAGGCATATAAGACGTCATATTATCGCGACAGCCGTACCTCGCTCGAACGGTCAAGTGGAGCGCTATAACTTGACGATTTTAGAGGCCTTACGAAGCATGGGAGCTAATACAGAAAATAATAAATGGGATACGCACATACCAAGTATCCAGCAAGGCATTAATAGCACTGTAAACAAAACCACAGCCGCAGTACCCAGTGAGGTTTTCTTTGGATACCGAATTCGAATGAATAATGATGCGATTATTGATGATAATTTGGAGAATAATATCGATGTTACTGCATTAAGAAACACTGTTGATAATAATATAAAAAAAGATGCGGAACGACAAAAGGCATCATTTGATTCAAAAAGAAAGGAGGCAATACAGTATAATGTTGGCGATCTAGTTGTGCTGAAAATCCCTAGTCAGTCCAATGATGGTAATAGCACTAAATTATTACCTTTGTACAAAGGGCCCTTCCAAATTACTGAGGTTTTAGGACATGATAGGTACAAGGTCGCTGACCTAAGAGGCGCTGAAAGAAGTTCGAAAAGGTATGATGGAACGGCTTGCGTGGAGAATATGAAGCCGTGGATTCATATAGAGGAGTAACCGGATGTTGTCGATGAAAGGTATTTCTACATTTTAAATTATTAACTTTATTTAATTTAAATACAAATAATTTGTTTACAAATCAATTATAGCTTCATCATTCCTTGGTGTCTTTTGGTGCAGATAACTATATTAATTACGTTACAGATATCCCTTTAATTCGTTTAAAAAAAAGGCCTAATGCTAAAGCTTTGAACGTTCCATGAGCTATGATTTGTAAGATAACATGCGATAGGAATCTGTGATGAACGCTATTGCATAGTGTTTGGTGATAAGCGACTAGAGTAATTATAACATTACTTAGTTGAAACCAAGACACTTTCAAACACTTCATACGCTATGGAACTAAAAGCTATTTCACTGTTATCGTTAACATATGCTATACCTATGTGTATTTCTGTTCACAGCTTCCGCATCAGGCCCTAACGAGTTCCAGGAGTAACTCGTGGCACAGGACGGCCGGATGTTGTCGCCATGGCATTTTGACAACACCACGACGACTATCCTACCAATACTGCACGTGACGTACATCCGGAGCTGTCAAACCCAACGTCATAAAAGGGCAAGCACAAGGCGGGAGCGACCACTTGCCATCTAGCAGCCACCAGCGACGGAGTATTATACATATGGTGTATTGGTGTCCTGAGTATAATTGTATCATACCTATTTGCTTTATCGTTCACGGTCGTATTAAGTATAATATGGTCTACATATTATACTTAATACGATCAGTTTATTCCTTGTATTATTGTTACGTGAATAAATAAATAAATGTATTAATGTTGCTTGGGTGTTTATTTCATTATCATTCAAAATATTTAAATGCTACATATAGCGTTGTTGTATCACAGGCTAATATAATGCTAACATATTAAACTCAACCAAACAATTGAAAACTAGGTATGACATATAAATAGGGAGCGTGCATGAACTGTAGGAGGCAGCACAGGAGCCGTCAGATTTTTGGCGCGAGGCGTAAATGTGATGTTTTTTGTTCCGATGTAGCCCACAAGATGGCAGAACCTACTATGCACAAGAAAACACGTGACGTGTAAATGTGCATGTTTATGGTTCCGATTCAGGCCACAAGATGGCAGACCCTCCAACGCGCACGGTCCCTATATCATTTCGAAAATCGGTAACCCCTATTGTACATACTTGCGTTTCGTAACAAATATATGAACTCGTACTAAACACAAATCAACATGTAATCAGTGGGCCTACCGCGAACCACGTTCGACGTGTTGCCTCTCTGTCGCACTTGTAAATTCGTACGTAAGTGTGACAGGGAGGCAACACGTCGAACGTGGTTCGCGGTAGGCCCTCGGGCCCTGTGTACGTGCTCGTAAGGGCCTTATTGGATAAACTTAAATCAATGATAACTTAAAAATGGACTTAAATTAACTTCTTCTTGGTCCTCGCCTTATCCCGTTACGCGGGGTCGGCTTTCTTGATTTTGAGTCACCATCTATTCCGCTGTTTTGCATCGTCGACAGACAGGCCACATTCTTTCATGTCCTTCTGGACGTTAGTCATCCACGTGGTCTGTGGCCTGCCCTTCCCTCTTTTGTGTAGTCATGGAAAGGCACTTTTTAACAAGATGGCCATCGTGTCTACGCTGCACATGCCCAAACCATCTCAGTCTAGTCTCAGTTATTTTCTCTGTAATAGGTGCAACCTTGAAATCCCCCTTATGTGCTCATTGCGCACTTTGTCCTTAAGAGGCTGTCAATACCTAAAGCGCGCACACTGTCTATTTGTATCGGAGTAAATGAGATAGCACTGTCGCATGTTACTGGGCCTGGGCAAGGGAATAATAAGAGAAATATTTAAATAAAAAAAAGTGGATTACTAGTGTAATATTTCTCAACAGCGGTTTAGATATAAATGTTTTGAAATTGTGATTTTTAAGTGCAGACCCATAAGTCAAAACAATAAAGACATAAAACCGTTTAATTGTGATTTTAAGACCAATCTTTGCAATTATTTTCTATCGAGCCGATTTCGTTCAATCATGTATCGAGTACAACCACGGTCTTTGAAATATAATTAATATGAACATATATTTTTCTTACTTGACTAAAACAAATAGTCTTTCTTAAAAAACTGTTTAAGTAACATCAATTTCAAGGACATTGGGTGTTGACAGCCTCTTAAGTGTAACTCCACCCGCCCAGCGCAGCATACGCATCTCCGTGGTATGATGTTTTTGTTCTTCTTGGACTTAAAATAACTTAAGTTCAAAAATGCGCCCTTAAAATTAACGAAGTTTTAAAAACATTGTGTTATTTTGCATGATAATAAGCTTAAGTTGCAAGGTGTTTTTAGGGTTCCGTAGCCAAATGGCAAAAAACGGAACCCTTATACTCCTTATAGATTCGTCATGTCCGTCTGTCTGTCCGTTTATGTCACAGCCACTTTTTTCCGAAACTATAAGAGCTATAATGTTCAAACTTGGTAAGTAGATGTATTCTATGAACCGCATTAAGATTTTCACACAAAAAAAGAAAAAAAAACAATAAATTTTGGGGGTTCCCCATACTTAAAACTGAAACTCAAAAAATATTTTTTTATCAAACCAGAGAAAATGTCTCGGATTAGTGGCAAAAATTTGTTTGGTTTGAAAATGCCATCACAAAATAATCCGCAAATTCATTGTATGAAAAATCAAATTTCTTTTTTTTTATACTACGTCGGTGACAAACAGGCATACGGCCTGCCTGATGGTAAGCAGTCTCCGTAGCCTATCTACACCTGCAACTCCAGAGGAGTTGCCGACCCTAACCCCACCCCCCTCGTTGAGCTCTGGCAACCTTACTCACCGGCAGGAACACAACACTATGAGTAGGGTCAAGTGTTATTTGGCTGCGGTTTTCTGTAAGGTGGAGGTACTTCCCCAGTTGGGCTCTGCTCTAGATCTGGAATGACATCTGCTGTGCTGTGCCCTACCACACAAGGCGAGATGACATTCACATTGCCCATACCTCTCTTTTGGACGTAGTTTAAGTACATACCCGGGTCCAAAAAAAATTTCGTTTAAGTTCTCCAGACAAAACGCCAATTTCATAGGTAGCTAGTTCACACGTTACACGAGTCTAAACAAGACCTTAGGTAATGTGCGTCAACTAAGTTGCTTTAGTTCCAAATGATAATTCAGGCGGCAGGCAATTATTATTTAGAACTAAGTTGATGCTAGTTATTAATTCAGGCGGCAGGCAACAGATTTTACCGCACCCTAGTTCAGATTTTGCACCCCCAGTATCTTTTGAAATTCTAACACCCTTATCCCAAATGAAACGGCCGTGTATTGTCCACGCTTGCCGTGTGCGGCGCGTCATCGACGGAATACCTACTCGGAATTAACGAAAGTTGATATTGGGCGATGTTGACCGAACGTTAATTGCAATGGCCTGTAACCATTACAACCGTAACCCGTAACGGACGGTTAAAAAAAATATATTTCAGGCTTCTAGTCCATAACACGATGAGACATACACATAACGACACAATATTATTATTATTATTTAATAAGCAGGCAGGCAGTTTGACAACTGATATGACCTGTATCCAATATTCATAAAGATAGTTATCATGAACGAGTAGTAGATATAATGTGCTTGTCTAATTTATTTTTAAACTGGTTCACATTTGGTGCTGAAACCACATCTTCTGGGAGTCTGTTCCAAGCCCTCACCACTCGATTGCTAAAAAAGTGTTTGTATGGGTTACTGTGAGCCCTATGCTTTTCCAGCTTTAAATGATGACCCCTCAGACGGTTGTTGTTGTTACGCTTGAACATCTCTTGGAAATCCTTGAGGTCATAGTGCCCAGATAGTATTTTGTATGTCTCTATTAGGTCGCCACGTTCTCTGCGGTGCTTTAGAGTAGTATCCTGATCTGTCAAAGTTACTTGTCAGGGTAAAACCTTGCTCGCGATTTAAGACGAAATTTAGTAGTAAAAGCGTGTTTTATCCTATAAAAACTGTTTTAATGTGCTTGTGAGTAGTTGTGGAAACTGTGATAGTGTTTTCTACATGTAAAACTATAAACTTTGAACAATATTAGTGCTAAATATCTTTGTCTGACAATTATCCCAATCTAAATATATAAGTCTACCCTCAATATTTTTCTCAAGTTGTCATTTAGTGTTGCCAGTGCAAATACTCTTAAAATCTACCAAAATACATCCGAGAATACGAAAACAATGTCAGGGAAGAAAATTGCAAGTCCAAACGTATCAGCACAGGGAAAATGCACAAGATGTCAGAAGTCGTCAAATGAAAAAAAGCTTTCAGCTAATTGTGATTTGTGCAAGAATCTCTTCTGTAGCGACTGCCATGGCCTGTCACCGACGGAAGTTAGAGTGCTTGAACTAAAGACTGTTGCTCGAGTTATGACTTTTTACTGCACTGACTGCAGATCGGCAATAACACAGTTGCCAATGATTCTAAAAAAACTGGATGAACTAACTGGAGAAGTGCAGAAGCTCCGCGTGCGCCAAAGCATGCTGGAGACAGAGTCGGCAGTTCGAGAAATAACGGAAAGATCGAACCGGGCGAACAACATTATCATCTACGACATTCCAGAATCTATTAGTGAGGCGGTCGAAGAGAGGAAAGAGCATGATGTGCGTGAAACAATGAATTTGATAACCAGCGTTTCAAAGAACGTGAGCTGTGTCGGAATAAAAGCGTTTCGCCTGGGTGCTAAGTGCAGCAGCCGCACGTCGCCGCGCCCTCTGAAGGTCATCTTACGCAGCAAGAGTGAGGCGCTGGAAGTGCTTAGCAACAGAAAAAAGCTAGCGAAGCCAACGTCCGTGAAAGCTGACCTTACACCCATGCAAAGAGAATACCTTCAGTATTTAAGAGAAGAGCTTAACAAGCGTATAAGCGAAGGTAAAACAGGGATCACAATCAAGTACATCCGGGGCCACCCAACAATCGTAGAGACCGACCAGTCGGCTGCCAGACCGGCAAAAAACCAATAATTCATACCAGATATCGCCAGAATGATCCGACTGCCACCAACAATAAAGCCATTGCAGTTGGAGTACCCTTACCTCCTATTATTACTGTCAGTATTTTTTACACTAATATACAATCTATGACTTCCAAACTCGACCTACTTATTGCTAGAGTACATAACCTGAAACCCACTCTGATTGTTATTACAGAAACATGGCTCAAACCAAATGTTCCCGACTCGATGATAAAAATACCAGGCTATGACTTATATAGAGATGACCGGACTGAAAAACGTAGTGGTGGAGTAGCAATATATGCTGCGAATGGACTGGATATTAAAATAAAAACTAAATTGGACACTAAGTATAACACAAAACTTACAAACGTTGAATGCCTATTCTTGGACGTGGAAATTGGTAACTGCAAATTCATTTTATGCGGTGTATATAGGGGACATGACTCAACAATTGATCAGGACAATATCCTTCTCAACAGGCTGAGCGTGGCTTCGGAGTCTAATCTACTTGTCGCTGTGGGGGATTTTAACTACGGTGGAGTCAAATGGCCATTAGAAAGTTCAGGATACCTGACACCGCGAGAACATAACTTTTTACAGTGGTACAACAATACGAACTTCCATCAACTGGTAAATAAAGATACTAGATTTCGCCAAGGCAACCAACCATCCTGCTTAGATCTTATTCTAACAAACGATGATATACTAATAGCAAAAGTTGACCACCAAGCCCCTATTGGCAAAAGTGATCACACCTGCCTGCAAGCTACCATACAGTTGCAAACAAGGACACCCAATGCCACTAGACAGTTGCGATATAATTACAACAAAGCTGATTTTGACAAAATAAACGAGACAATTTCACTCAGATTACCACAAAAAATGGAATCGGTGGATAATGTTATAGAACAGTACAATATATTTCTTACTGAAGTGAAGGACGCAGTTGCCCTATATGTACCACAGGCTAAAACTAATGCTGTTGCACCTGATAAGCCGTGGATCAATAAAGAGATTCGAGATATGATTAAGCAGAAAATAGAACTATGGGACAAATATGTGCTTACTGGCTTGGATAAATTTCACAAGGACTACCGAAAGCTAAATAACAAGCTAACGAACCTCATAAGAACATGCCGCATAAAATATGAAACAGACTTATTAGAAACTGGACCAAAGCGGTTCTACTCCTACATTCGCCACCAACTAACATCGAAGGTCAGCACACCTAACGTCGTTTGCAATAAACAAGGACATACTGTAACTTGCGCCCCTGATATCGCTGAAGTTTTTGCGGATCAGTTCGAGGATGTCTTTCAAGTAGAACCTCAAGGACAACTAGATCACACCTAGATCCATCCCTTAGAGTTGAGGAGTGTATTACAAATATTACATTTTCGATAAATAAAGTTAAACAGGTAACTAAAGAAATGAATTCAGATTCTGCACCTGGACCAGATGGCATTCCTGTTACATTGCTGCAAAAGTGTGACACCTTGGTTGGCCCGTTAGCCATGATAATGCAGACATCATATGACACAGGCATTTTACCTGAGCAATGGAAAACGGCAACCGTGACACCAATATTCAAGAAGGGAAATAAGCTTGAACCATCTAACTACAGGCCAATAAGTCTCACTAGTGTAGTATGCAAAGCCATGGAGAAAATTCTGGTTAAACACATAAGAGGATTCCTTGCCCTGCACAGTGTGATTGGTGACCAGCAGCATGGTTTCTGTCCGCATCGCTCTACAGTGTCCAACTTGCTGTCTTGCCTCTCCTCCTGGACTAAAAGTTTCGACAAGAGGGACCCTACAGATGTAATTTACCTTGACTATGAAAAGGCCTTCGACAAAGTTCCCACAGAGAGGCTACTTTATAAACTGGAACACTTGGGAATCCGTGGGAAACTATTAATATGGATAAGGGCCTTTCTACAACATAGAACCTTTGAAGTTAGAGTTGGTGAGACTAAGTCACGGCAGCGAGAGATACAGAGTGGAGTACCACAGTGTTCACGTATGAACCCTTCGATAGCTCAGCTGGTCCTAGGTTCCCTAGCATATTAAAACTTTTGGACAGGCATTGCACTCATTCAATATGGGATATAGTCACTAACCTTGAGCACACTCCGATGACTTTGAAGATCCTGGGCCTTCTTCAGCTAGCTAGCACTTCCAGGTCCTTGAGAGGTCAATACAAAGCACCACAAAACTGATTGTTCGCCGAAAACACCGAAATACCGAATATTGGGAAATAATAGCGCACAGACGACATGCGTTGCAGGCCGCGCCCGAGCCGAGGGGTGAACGTCAGTCGGTTTCTTGTCTACCCCCGAATTTGCTCCGGAACGACTTACCCTCATATTAAAAGATTACAATGCCCGAACATCCCCCCGCCTAACCAAGGCCTCCTTGGTTCCTAATCTTCTATAGGTAGCCTACAGAGTTTGGAAACGGGTCTTAATAAGACACCGTTTTGTGTTTTAACTTCAACAACGCGAACGATTCCATCCTTAGCTGGCAGCAGCCGAACTATACGTCCGCGCCTCCAATTAAGCGCGACTAAATTATCTTCTTTTATCAATACTAAATCGTTTAATTTAGGTGGTTCCGTATGAGAGGTCCATTTATAGCGTTGCTGAAGCGTATGAAGATACTCATTTTTAAACCGTATCCAGAAATGTTGGGTCATCTTTTGTATCCGTTGGAACTGAGATAAACGGGATTCCTTAACTTCCGTATACGGGTATTCCGGGAGCGCTACCAAAGGTTCCCCTATCAAAAAACTACCTGGAGTCAATACACTTAGATCAGCCGGATCCGAACTTAGAGGGCATAATGGTCGTGAATTCATCACCGCTTCAACCCTGGAGAAAAAGGTCGCCAGTTGTTCAAATGTGAGACGAGCTTCACCAAGCACACGCCTACAATGAGTCTTTGCAGACTTAATTGCCGCCTCGAATAAGCCGCCGTGATTTGGACTTGACGGTGCATTAAAGAGCCACTTAATCTCGCGCTTAACACATTCCCGGTCAATCTCAGGTTGTTTTTGCCGCAGGAACGAGTACAGTTCCTTTAAGTATTTGTTAGTGCCCGTATAATTTGTACCACAATCTGACCGCAATAAATTTGGTAGTCCACGCCGAGATACGAAACGCGTAAGCGCCGCAACGAAGGCCTCAACCGACAATTGACTAACTACTTCCAAGTGGACAGCCTTAGTACTTAGGCAAACAAATATGCAAAGGAAACACTTCTCTATTTTTGCATTACGAAGGCTACTAGATTTTATGTAAAATGGACCGCCGAAATCTGTTGCCGTGCCGAGAAATGCTCGTGTGCATTTTACCCGATCGGGGGGTAAGTCCGCCATGGAAGGTTGCACCGATCGCGGCCGGGCTTTATAACACGCTATACATTTGAAGGTTACACTCCTCGTTACCCGCCGCGCGGCGACTATCCAGTATGTCCAGGATAAAATAGATTCAAGTGAGTTTGCCCCGATGTGGCAATATACCTTGTGATAATGAGTAACTAATAGTTCCGTAAACCGATTTTTGCACGGTAACAAAATTGGATGCCGCGCGTTATATGGTAGTCCGGACGCATCAATTCTACCGCCGACCCGAATTAAATTGTTTTTATCTAAAAACAGATTTAGCCGCCGTAATGTATTGTTTATCTGTTTATTTTCCCGTAATAAGGCCGTCTCTGACTTATAATGCCGATCTTGTACTAACCGTATTAAACATGTAGTAGCGTCCCTGCGCTCCGAAACTGATATATGAATATTACCGCATTTATTATCCTTATTTTTGCAATGCCGAATAAATCGTAGTAAATAAGCCGTGACGTTTATTAGCTTTTCAAATGAACTAAACCGATCCATTAAGTCAAAATCCGAAACCGATAATGTGCAAACGTTAACCGAAGTGGTCCGTATACCGGGTAGCATATCCGCCGGGAAATCCGAGCACTGACCAGGCCAATGGTCAGGGGTGTCTCGCAGCCAACACGGCTCCCACCATAGCGGGTGCTGCAGCAATTCTTTCGCCGTGGATCCGCGCGACGCGACATCCGCGCAATTTAATTCACTTGGGACATGTCGCCAAATGATAGCTGATTTGGAGGTTATTATTTGTGAAACTCGATTTCCTTCATATACTTGTAATTTGTATGGCGGGGTTTTTAACCACGCTAAAACAATGGTACTGTCACACCAAGCGATTACTTCACTTAACCTTATATCACGCTCTAACGAGGAGGTGAGATGGTTAATAAGAGTAGCCAATAAAACCGCTCCATTTAATTCCTTCTTCGGAATTGTGTGCTTAGTCCTCAATGGAGCTAATCGAGATTTCGCCATGAGTAGCCGCACGAGGACCGTCCCGTCTGTGTTAACCGATCGTAAGTAAACCGCCGCTGAGAAACCGAGTGATGAGCCGTCCGAAAACCCGTGAATTGAATATGTAGCATTGTTATCAAACTTGAGACACCTAGGTATTGATACTCTTCGCAGATTAGGTAAGTCCGATAATATCTCTTGCCATTTTTGTTTTACCTCTTCTGGTACCGGAGCGTCCCATTCGACCTTGCGTGAATTGTCAAAGGTACCAAGAAGAGTTTGCAATAGTAATTTAATTCGAAATACAACCGGACATACCCACCCCAAAGGGTCATAAAGCCGCGCCGATAAAGATAAGATAGATCGCCGAGTAATTACTCCTGGATCCGGTAGACTAAGTCGATAGGTAAATACGTCATATTTTGGATCCCATTGGATCCCTAAAACCTTGATGAAACTAGAACCGTCCATGTCAGGGTCAAACGAACGAGGAGTTTCGAGGTGATCTACCGGTAACCCATCTAATAGTCTGACATCATTAGATGCCCATTTCCTAAGGCCGTAGCCGGCCGTATTCATAAGAGATACCAGCTCATTCCGTAAGGACATCGCCTCCTCCAACGTGTCGGCTCCGCCGTTGAGATCGTCTACATAGCTATTATTACGTAGCAATGCCGATGCGCGAGGATATCTATTTTCCTCATCGTTAGCCAACTGATGTAAACACCGGATAGCGACAAAAGGACTAGATTTTAAACCGTAAGTGTTTGTCGTTAATTCATAAATAAGCAGCGGCTCGTCAGGTGACGCACGCCAGAATATAAGTTGATATTTCCGATCGTCCGCATGTACCCATGTTTGTCGAAACATCATCTTTACATCCGTGGTAAAAACAAACCGTGGCAAACGAAAGTTATTTATGATCACAGTAATGTCACTTTGTAATCTTGGCCCCGAATACAAACAATCATTTAGTGATACGCCTGTCGTAGTTTGAACGCTACCACTAAAAACAACACGAATCCGTTCATCCCCAGATTTTTTGAATACTCCATGGTGGCATAAAAAATAATATTCTTGTTTCGACTCAGTATCAAAAGCCGAAACCGCCATATGGCCGAGTTGTAAATATTCCGACATAAATTCTACATATTTAGCTCGATATTCCGGTTGCCGTTTCATTCGACGTTCTATGGCCAAGAAACGTCGTAACGCAACTTCCATAGAATCACCTAGCTGCTGATGACCCAATATTAATGGTAATCGAACAGTATATTTACCATCCAAACCCCGCGACGTAGTAGTCGTAAACAAGTTTTCACATTCTAAATCCGCCGGATTCATTATGGTCGCCGACGGTGGTTCCTCTGACCGCCAGAACCTTTCAACAGTTTCGATAAGCGTGATACCGACATAATTATTATTATCACAAGTAGACTCCGAATCATAAAAATCCGCCGACCGCGCCGGACCGAAAACCGCAAAATCAAAAATCGTACCTAAAGCGTACGGGCCGCCCGAACCTAGATCGATTATTTCACCGGTCAAAATTTTACCTAAAACGTCACATCCGAAAATGACGTCGATATGTTTCATGTTATGATCACCGCCCGAAAGTTTAATTGTTTCCGATAACGTCCGTAACCTACGAACCAAATACGAGGTAAGCCTTTTTAATATAACCGCCGTGGCTGATAGTAAACATTTCTTATTATCCGATTTAAAATGAAACTCAACAATGTGGGTTCCGTCATTATAAGGTAATTCTCCGACACCTGATAGAGGTGTTTTACAGTAATGTCGCTTCAATCCCAAGCATGCTACCAAATCACTTTTTATTAATGTACTTTGACTTCCCAAATCCAAAAGAGCCAAACACTGAACAAAGTTACCAGTAGCCGATTTGACTTCGATAACAACCGTAGGTAGAATAACATTATTTACTAATTGTGGTACCGAAGCGACATTACAACACTGTAATTGCTATTGCTGAAAACCATTCTGAGAGCGCAAGTTACGGTGATTACCCGAATTTTGCGCACTCCTAGAAATTGAACGGTCCGACTCCCGATTTCCCGATTCCGAACTTCGCCGATCGTTACGTTCCGTTGTGTTACCAGCCGCATTGTCACATTCGTAACTACTCATTAATTTACGCATACGACTATCAACTCCATTATCCGAAGAACTGGAGGGTCGGTGCATTCGATCATCGCGATAATGTCCATTCGGTGAACGCCGACCGCCCCCGTAATCATTGCGTTGCGAACTAACCAACGCGTGTCTCGAACGCTGCTCATTATCCACCGGCGGGTCTGAGCGCGCAATGGACATTGTACAAAGTAACTTATCGTGACCTGCGTTACCACATCGATTACATGGTACTTGCCGAGTACACGCGGCCGCCGTATGATTCCCAAAGCATCGAAAACATAACCCATTATTTTTTACCCAATCCTTGCGATTGTAGGTAGATATATCTGCGAACTTATAACAATTATTTATATTGTGGCCCGATAATTGACAGTACGCACAGTTAGCAGCCTTATGTGAATTGTTGTTACGCGTATTCGACCATTCCGACTTATGATGATTATTATTATTGTTATTGCGCTCTGTCACATGCACCGAACGACCGGGTTTACGTGCGTGGTCGTTACAAGTCAATACTGGTTCCGCCGAAGCCGTGTCTATTAATCTGCACTCGTTCTGTAGAAATTCCATTAACTGATCGAAAGTAGGTAACTCCAAGTTATTACCGCCGTATTTTTGTTCAAACCGTGTCTTAATATCTAAAGGTAACTTCGTCAGACTTATATGCAACAACATATAGCTCCATTGCTCCACCGGAAGGCCGAGATTTTTTAAAGCCCGCGTCGATTCTAACAATGGATTTAAGATTTTTGCCCTAAGGCCCAAACTTTTGTTAAGGACCGGTAAATGCAAGACCCGAGAAATGTATGAATCCGCCTGCAACCGTTTATTTTCATAACGAGCCTTGAGAATATCCATTGCCGTATCTAATGAACTATCTATCATAGGCAGATGCCTTATCAGCGTTTGTGGTTCTTTCTCTAAATTAGAAAATAGGTAATGAAATTTCTCCGTTTTAGAAATATCTTTGCGCGACAAAACTAGTGAGGTAAACAGGCTAATAAAGCTCGTCCATGAAAATACGTCGCCGTCAAAGGATGTTAAATTAATCCGAGGTAGCCGTGATGAAGCAACGCTCTCCGTTGGCAAGTGGGTACCGTCCAAGTTAGGATAGGCCGCCGCCACCGCATCTATCTGATTGTAGGCATCTGTGGCCTCCTTATATTTTTCATCATAGCTAGCAACAATATCCTCGCTCAGTTCCGCACATAATATATTTTCATACGCTTCCGTTAACGCATTAAAATATTCCTCTAATTTACGTAACCGTGCCGAAATAACGGTAGAACTATAACTTTTGCTGCTAATTATTTGCAAAGTATTTTTAAACCAATCGTATTTAACTTTAAATTTACTGGCGAAAATCTTAGCCATCTTAACCGATATTACTTTTAAGAATTTATTTAGTTAAACCGAAATGAATGAATGACAAAACAAAGTGTGCCTTCTTGGACAAGGATTTTACCGTTACAAGATGGCTGCCCTAAGCTAAACGCCCTTTTATGAAAACCTATCCGTTTCGATGGACCAAAATTTTATGTTCACGTATGAACCCTTCGATAGCTCAGCTGGTCCTAGGTTCCCTAGCATATTAAAACTTTTGGACAGGCATTGCACTCATTCAATATGGGATATAGTCACTAACCTTGAGCACACTCCGATGACTTTGAAGATCCTGGGCCTTCTTCAGCTAGCTAGCACTTCCAGGTCCTTGAGAGGTCAATACAAAGCACCACAAAACTGATTGTTCGCCGAAAACACCGAAATACCGAATATTGGGAAATAATAGCGCACAGACGACATGCGTTGCAGGCCGCGCCCGAGCCGAGGGGTGAACGTCAGTCGGTTTCTTGTCTACCCCCGAATTTGCTCCGGAACGACTTACCCTCATATTAAAAGATTACAATGCCCGAACACACAGGGTTCAGTTTTAGGCCAATATACATTAAAATAATAGCAAAATTAAAATACAATAAAACTAATAATTATAAAAATGAATAAGTATTAAAAATGTCAACAGTAATGAATTTTACAGCACATACGGTGCTACTTTACCGCACTAGTGCGAAAATTAGCATATTACGTTACTGTGTCGAACATTTAAAGAGCCATATGTACTGTAAAACGTTGTACGATACATGTGCGAATAAGTAATTCCCTATTTTTCGCACTTGTATCGTAATGTACTATTACAGCACATACGGTGCTAATTTACCGCACTAGTGCGAAAATTTGCATATTACCTTACTGTGTTGAACATTTAAAGAGCCATATGTATTGTAAAACGTTGTACGATACATGTGCGAATAGGGAATTCGCAGCTCGTGCCGATTTAGAACACTCCCTTCGGTCGTGTTTTAATTTATCGCCACTCGTTTCAAATTTCCTATTTTTCGCACTTGTATCGTAATGTACTAATAAAATCTTACTCAAGTACCTACGTGTCATTTAGCCCAGTTATGAGACACTGGTGCATGCAATGACTCAGTGTCCCATAAATGGACCGTCAAGCCTGTCGGCGACGGCTGCCAGCAGGGCTGCCGCTGGCGCGCACACCTCGCGCCGCTGAGGTTGCTCTCTTGCGCATGGTGGTGTGAAAACAATCCACACGAGGTGCTGCAAAACCTCGGCAAACGCAGCAGCGCCCTTAATGCATTATTGTATTGAACACGGAGAGCGTTGTATGCCTTCTGTATTTAACCCACAGGCTGCTCGTGTAAAAAGTGGAACGATATGCATGGAAAAGTGTAATTTTTAACCGACTTCAAAAAAGGAGGTTCTCAATTCGACTGAATTTTTTTTTGTATGTATGTTACTCGATATCTCCGAGAATCGTGAACCGGTTTAAATTTTTTTTTTTTATCGAACGGGTATAATTCCGAGATGGTCCCGTTGGCACCAAGTCGGGGTCTGATGATGGGATCTTGGAGAAATCGAGGGAACTCTTCAAATGTTATACATAGGTACATGTATGGCGCTTTTGGTAATATTTGAAGTCGGTTTTATTTTTTGTTAAAAAGTTTTAACGTTGAAAGAACAACGAGCAGAACTGCGGGCTATCATATTGGCTAGGACTGACAACGCTCTCCGCTCCTGTTCAATATCTTTATCGTCCTTAACACATTCACTGCCGGGAACCCACCTGGTGGGCGCTCGTGAACTTTGTTCAGATGGCGGACAACCCGCTGGGCGAGTTGTTTTGTACGCAGCTATAGACCACCGGTTTCTGGGGTAGTGCGCCGTTTTTTGTCTGGCTGTGAATGTGTTAAGGTCGTCAGTTAGTACATGGCCCAGGTATTTGAACCGGTGGACACGCTTTAAGGCTTTGTTAGAGTTTACGGTTCATTTTGTAATGGTTATTGGTCAATTGCATTAATGTTACGGCCATCACTGATATTGGGATGTATTGGCGCGCGTCAGTTGAATTCTTTGGCGCTTAAGAGGAATTCCTAGTTGTGATTTTTCCATACAAACGCTCTCGACTGTTTCCTCCCTGGATTTTTAACCTAGAGCAATGATTTTTTCAAATAAGATCAATATCATCAATATCTGTGCCGCTATGTTTTGCTTTTTGGGATTATTTTATTTTGAAGAAAGATACAGCGCCTCGAAAATCGCAAAAACGGCTCAATTGAATTGGCTGTAAAAAAAGGCACAGTATACAAATATGACAACAAATATCAAAAAAATCAAAACATAGCGGCATAGATTATTTCTTCCTCTTGCAATTTCCAAAATTTCATAATGATTGGTTGCGTTTTGGAGGAGGAAACAGTCGAGAGCGAAACCTCGATTTTTGAGTTTTTTGCGTGTGAATTTCGGTCCGAGCTGCAGTTGTCCTTATCGCACGAATTGGAGGCGGAGACAGTTTCTAAATATACGTACACAGAAGGAATAGTGATGGGCATAACATCCTTATTAGGGATTGCAGAACCGGTACTGTTTTAAAGAACAGGGATTTCCCGGTACTTTCGGAACTGGTCTAATTATTTCATTATTTTAAATAAAACGACAGCATTTTGCGATTTGACCACCTTTCGTATTATAATTTAATAATCACATTTTCTTTTTCTACGTATAATCACAATAAACAAGGCATTTTTTTAGAAATATTGTATTTCACATTGCTCACACTTGTGCGTCACAAGACTCACAAGTAAAAGATAACTACATTGATGTTTGCCACTAGATAGAAAATTCAATGAAATTACATTGACGAGGGGATTTATATACATATAAGTATCGCAGTCGTATTTTATAATCCGCCGTATTACATTACGGCTAGCCGATATCAAAATAAAAGCCATTTTGAAATGCGGCGGTTCAACGATTAAGGTATGTTGGGTAAATACCGGATGCGGGTGAAGAACGTAGGACATTCATTTCTCCCTAATTTGGCTTTATTTTTTAATGTTGGCAACATTGTGTAAGACGCCATTTCATTGCGCCTCGACTGCCAGTGTTCCCGCGTCGCTCAGGGAGTCGGGCTTGTGCTATGCGCAATCACAGAGAGCAAGGTAAATTTCGCGAATTCTTTCTTCTATCCGATCTTCGACCTGTAATTTATTTTGCGTATTGTGATGAAACTGTGTTTGATTTTGTAATTGTGTTAACAGACCTAGCACTGCTGTAGACCGCTATCCGATCTTGACCCTTCCAGGTAAACATCGGAAAGAAACAATCCGATCTTTACCTGTTTAAAAAACAGCAGTGACTGTCAAACTTTAAATTTTCTTCAATTTACCTACTGACCTACTTAATAATCACATTTATTGTTTTCTTGATCACACTTTCGTACCATTATTTTTATCCAGTACCACTACCAGCGCGACGGTAAATCAAAAGGAAGAGATTTTGGCAGTCTATTTTGTATGTTTGTATATTGTATGTGTATACTGTACACCTACTTACTGACAATGTAATTTTTTTAATTTCCGCAACCCAAAGGTTGCCTGGAAGAGATCGCTTTTTAGCGATAAGACCGCTTGTTGTTTACCTGTGCTTATGTTTCTGTTTTCTTTTGTATTGTTTTCTTTTATTGAGGTGTGCAATAAAGAGTATTTATATTGTATAGGGATGATGATACATGTTGAATTGTATAACAAAATCAAGTAAAATAGATAGCAAATGAGCAATTTTTCGCAATAAAGTACCTACACATACGGATGCATATGTAGATGTGCACTCATACATACATAGCTAGTTTAGGATACAAAATAGAGATAGGGCTTCGAAATTAGTTTCCTTAAAATGCTTCAAGAGGGCTCTCTTTTCCTATATATTTACTTTACTCTTTACATACGATCCTTACATTTTATAAAAAAAATGTTTGTATATCAACTATATATATACATAATTGAAAAATTATACCAACAAAATCGCAAATTTACTTATTTTCCATACTTCAAGATGGGCTCTCAGTGAGCTCAACGAGGGGTGGGAGGGCGTTAGGGTCGGGAACGCGCATGTAACTCCTCTGGAGTCGCAGGCGTACATAAGCTACGGATACTGCTTACCATCAGGCGGGCCGTATGCTTGTTTGCCACCGACGTAGTATAAAAAAAAACCTTGACCTTTTTAAAGAACTACTTAGTCTTTTTGATTTCTAAGTTTGATTCTTATTTTTTTGGCGACCTTCATTAAAAATGACTGGGCACGATTATTTTTTATTTTGATTTTTGTCCCTCCTACTTAAGTACTTAATATCTTCCAGTACATTCCTTTCAATAAACAATACATTTACACTTCACTAAACCTGTACAGTTCACGAGATCTTAAATTGTCAAAACTTCGAAACCTATCTATTATTTTAGTGGTTTTTCTTATTTTATTACTTCGGGTAAACCTTATAATAAGAGGTTTCTTAGCACATTGTTTACTTATCAAATTGCCTTATGACATAGGTATCAAAGTTTGAGAGCCATAATTTTACCAATTTTTGTATTCAGGGTTAAGATCGGATACAAAAATACGAAAAAAAAAACTTTCGTTTTAAGTTTGTAATTATTGGTGGTGGGGTAGACACCGGACCTATTTCTTTGTGATACCTTATTCTCTTTCCATTAGAAGCAACTTTTTTTCACCATCCGATGTTCTCCCTTGATGGCAAAACACTCGTTACACTAAAAAAAAGTATGTCTTATCTTTACACACTACACAGGTACAAAACTGAACACGTTCTATATTGAAGATGACCAAAATTCAGGCCGAATCTACGGTTATTCGCTCCGTACTTCAAGAATCTGTCACGTGCTGAGATCTCGAAAAAACATTTTCTCACGAGCTCTCTGAATTGGTCCCAAAATTGTCCGGCATTATCCCAACATACTTTATCCAGATTGTAATTGCGATACGTTCATCAATAAGGTGGCCCAAGTTTAGCCCCATTCGTACTACAAGTTAAATAGATTGTAGTTTAATCATATATTACCTACTTACAAAAACGGATAGGTACAGTCAAGTGTAAAAATATGGGTGTACACATCTTACTCAAAAATATGTCCCATAGCATCTTATTCCAGTGTAATAAGAGCGTAGTACCATATTTATGAGACGATTCTTTCGATACATATTTTTGCACTTGACTGTAGGTACGACGACGACCGAAGCAGGGACATCATTCTTTTTTGCAGTTTTTACCTATATGGTAATTAATAGATACATAAAAATGAAAATAGTACATTACGATACAAGTGCGAAAAATAGGAAATTCGAAACGAGTGGCGATAAATTAAAACACGACCGAAGGGAGTGTTTTAAATCGACACGAGTTACGAATTACCTATTCGCACATGTATCGTACAACGTTTTACAGTACATATGGCCCTTTAAATGTTCGACACAGTAACATAATATGCTACTTCTCGCACTAGTGCTATAAAGTAGCCCCATATGTACTGTAAACAATATTATGTGATAACAACAAAAACAACTTGCGTCCCAACGTTGACCAGGATAAATTCCGTCCGGCTCGCGGGCGATGTCGACGGATCGAACGGCGCTCGCGTCTGTGTGCGCGCACTCACACTTAGATAGCTCCGGCTCCCGCCCACCGCAGCGCGACAGAAACATAGCTTCAAAAATTCGAGATTTGAAAAGTTGCTCAGCTAGGAATTGCTCTCCTTGCTTTTTTTTAAATATTTTTTACTTTCTTCTTCATCAACTTAATGATTCACACTTGGTATAATTATGTATGTATTAATATATGTATGTTTATTTGTATTAAGTATATGTGTAAGTTTATCTATATATAGTTTATATTCATATATAGTCTCGGTTACAAATTCATTTACTTTAAAAGACACTGCACCTACTTAATCTTTCAGGTTTAACCTATTGGTTGACTGGTAGAGAATGCCTTAAGGCATGAAGTCCGCCATTTGTACCTTCATGTATTGTGCAATAAAGATTAAATAAATAAAATAATTTAAAAATTTGTATGAAATCTGTTTTTCGCTATTTTTGCATTAACCCAAAAAAATTGAATTGACTTTTTTCGGTTTTTTTGACGTAGAGGCAGAGGTATGGTTAAAGTACAAGCATTGTCCGACTGAAATCGGATTTTTGAAATCGATGGCTCGGTTTAGGGGCGCCACTACGAAACAAGATCGAATCAGAAATCGAAATTTCGTTATCTAACCTCTCTATCACTCTTGCATATTCGAGCGATGAAGAGGCAGATCGACGACAACAACGTATATGATTCTAATTGAGAAATGACAACTTTACAGGAGAGCAAAACAAAAGTAGAATCCTTATACTTTTTTTCGTTTTATAGATAATAACCTGAAATTTGGCACACTTGATTATTATTTTATTTTATTGCTTATTTTATTTTCATATAACTCAATTTAATTGTAGTTTTTGAGAAAATGCAGATAGTCCACTGGATTAAGTTATAACTATTTGCTCACCGTTGTGTATACTGTTCTATCTACCACTTAGAATATTATACTTGGTTACAATTTTCTTTAAAAACTACGTAAGCAGGTCTATCTGGTACTTAGAACATTATACTTGGTTACAATTTTCTATAAAATCTACGTATGTAGGTCTATCTGGGACTTAGAATATTATACTTCGTAAAGAAAGTGTCCAACTCACTATAAAAGGTTCTATGTGTGAATTAGGTTATCAAATTTAAGTCATTTATTCTGATTATTTTTCTAAATTATATAACATAGTTTTGACGCGCCGTTTTTTATTTTATTTTTGGTTACATAATTATTGTTTATAAATCTGCATAATTGTAATTTTGACACATTTTGCAGATATAATCATATTCGACATTAGTTTTATAGCTTAATAATTATGAAGAAAGTACTAAATGAAATTAAAAGTATATTGGATGTGTTATTTATTCAATAAAATGTAATAAAAAAGTAAACTTGTTACTAAAATCTTTCATATCAGTCTTAATCACGGAATTAGTCAGGAAAAAAGGAGCACCTTTTAACATTGTTCACCTTAATTTACCTTAATTTTTACTATCACATTGATCAATCTTCTTTTACATCACATAAGTTATCAGTCTTTCTGACAAAATTACGTATTCAAACAAGTCTTTTCGCATGCATAACATTAAAATAAACAATGTCTCACAATATAAATATAAAAAAAAAAACAAACATAATATTCTTCACCTTGGAAAATAAGTGAAATAATAAGAGACATGTTCTCAGCATAAATATAATTATTTTATTTTTTATAAAAACACAAATAATAGAAATAACAATCTAATAGTCAAAAGTTAACCAAAGCTCTGACTCAGGAACTTCAATAATTAATATTTGTACTATCACATCCTTTATCCTAGAATTGAATTGTAAGTCTTTCTGAAAATATTATAATATATGTACTCATACAAATCTTTTTCAAAACATAAAAAATGCCTCACAGCTGAAAAAAAACAAAAATATGAATTTGCTAATCCGCAAAAAGATAACGTGTGCTATTCAATCAGTGCTAACCCGTTATACTTACTTGCGTATTATGCCCGACAACTGAATAGGGGTTCAGTTGTCGGGCGTCAGCATCTCTCATCTCCAGCATCTCCTGAGGATGCCTCGTAGAGAGGCGAAACACTTTTGGTGGTGCGTTGTTATATTTATTTGCGTATTTATTTTTGCAGTGGGAGGGTGTAAACATTAATTGCATCTAAAAATACGCAAGTTATACTAACGAGTTAGAACTGACACTAGCATGTTATCTTTTTGCGGATTAACAAAGTAATATTTTTTATTTTAATTAGTATGGATTTCCGCAAAGTAACACCTGATTCTATTAATTATTTAAAAACCTAAAAAACAAAATGTGTATAATTTTACAAAACAAAAAGACATAATATTCTTCTTAGAAAATAATGTTAACATCTTATATTTCGAACGTTGTCTATCCAACTTTTTCCATTTTTGCTTCTTTTTTCCAGGGTTAGGATTACTTAACACCCTTGTGTGACCTTTTTTTGTGCACTTGGGTTGATTCATCACTCGACTCAATCTCATTTAAAGAATCCATAGATGATGAATCCAAACGGAGTCGCTTGGGTTTTTGTCTTTTCTTTTAATTAATTTTTTTTGTTTAATATTTGCTTTCTAATATAATAATTTTCAGTGTCACTTGAGTCGGAAATTATTGGCGTCTTATTAAAATTAACACAACTTTCGGGCATGCTCATAGGTTTTATAATTATAGAATTCATAAGACTGTTAAGATCAGAAAAATTATGGGGCAACGGACTGTTACTATATGTTGTACACTAGTGCATTCGTTGACTGGGTCGAGTATGTGATTTCACCGAATAAAACGAATGATGATGGTGCTAATACAGCATTCGATATGTTCTCTGCTCTCCAACTCGTTAATACTTTTAAACATACTTTCACCTGCACTATAATCAGAGTCATTAACAAAACATGGTATGGAGATTTGATTCTCAAATTGACTTGATATGCTTGTATTAGTGGAATGCGTATCTTTTGGCTCCTCAAACGCAGTTGGCAGTGCTCTTTATAATTCCTCGCATGATGCTTCGTCCATCCTTAGTGGTGACACTGAAAGTCAAATACCATGCATATTAAAAGCAACATAAGCTTTAACATTATGTGCATATATTTATACGTAAAGCTCTATTCGTGGTGCAAAGTAAACAGTGATCAAAATAAGGATTAGCTATACAACAAATCTGCCCGTATAAAACCTTAATCTGCGATAGTTATTATATTACACATAGCATAGCATTATAACATAATATTACGCTTACGCTTTTTAATGTTTCAATTAGAACTTGCAATGACAGTTATAAATAGCAATAGTCATACTATTATGAGTGTGTACAAAAATGAATTCTAAAAGGTAAATAGTTCTAAGTGACTGATTAAATGGCGTAAACAATTCTAAGTCGCACATAGATTTACGTGCTTTGTTAACTACAGCTATTATAGTAACGTATATAGTTCTCAGTGGCAGATAGTCCTGTGTACGTAGTTCTCTTAAATAATACTTTACACGTATGTAGGTATATGTGTCACATAGAACACTTTATACATTTTTAGGCATATAAACGCAAAAATATAAAAAAAAACTAAATAAATATTACATACCTCCATTTATTGTGGTCGATTTATTTAGTTCTGTTTTGATGCAATCCGTACCCGATCTTTTTGCTGCTGATTTTAATGATTCCAACCGTCTCGCACGTTTCTCCTTCATGATTACGTAGTTCGAACCTTTTAGCACTTTGCACCTTGTACGTTGTTGTCGTCGAGATAACTAAATTTATAATCTTCTAAAGTAGTCCCGTTGTGCATCAATGTTATATTTTATGACTTGCTAAAAAACAGTATGTAAAAGTTACTCTATGGTTTACGAAAGGCGCTAGTGCTGCACTCTGGCGGCAGAACATTGCAGTAATACTCCCTATTTAATAACTGACTGAAAGGCCCAAAGGGAACAATGGACGGTCTCAGATTATTGCCAGTTGTTCTGGCAGTCGAGGTCCGAATATGTTGGCTGGACGATTAGCGATAAGCTTTTCGCGCTCGACCTAACTTAAATCCGACACGGGTGCAGATTGAAATAAATATCTGGGGACACTTAACCTAGCCCCAAAATAAGCAAAGCGTGTACTATGGGTACCAGGCGACAATACAGTGTGTCCCTAGCCATTGGACAAAGCCGAAATGTACATATGCATTAGGGCCGGTACAGACGGACTGCAACTCGACTGCAACTTGTATGGGAACTGCACGTCGACGTTGCAGTTGGAGTGCAGTCGGCATGCAGTTCCCATACAAGTTGCAGTCGAGTTGCAGTCGGTCTGTACCGGCACTTAGGGTATTTAGAACCAGTGTACAAAGTATCATAACAACCGGTGTAGCGGTTTCGAAGAAATTAAAAAAATACCATTTTTTACTTTGGAGCAGCCTGTATGTGTTGGTAGGTCCTAAGGTAATATCCTCAAAGAATAGTATGGAACCTTCTTCGACCTTTTTGATTATAATTTATAAATTATATTATATTAAAAAAAGTGATGCACTTTCTTTTTATATTTTAATTATATTAAGTGCAAAATGTATTAAATATTTTTTCATTAATATATTATTCAGGGTTGGCAATTGTATACGGAAGATATAATAATTTCTGCGAAATGTACTCTACCTCTAGCAGCAAGCAAACATTTCTCAAATGTTTGTGTTGTTTAAAACACTTAGTTTAATGTTTTTTTGATTAATTTCCAGAAACAGTGACAGTGATTAGTATCCAAATTCCTCAAATGACTTAAAATTTGGTACATAGATTACTACTCGTATTTCATAATAGAATAAGTTTTTGGCAAAAATTTCATTTTTGGTACAAGCTTTTACCGCTGACTGTACTTTTCTTTCCACAGGCAACTAATACTCATCGAGCAAATTCTAAAAACCCTAAACACAAGGTTGCGTTGTTTTATCACAGAGTTCCTATGTCCACCTCTTGTCTCCATCATCAGATCAGCTCGATGACACCATAATATTGCATTGTCACCCGACTTACATATGTATGCAAATTTTCAGCTCAATCGGAAACCGGGAAGTGGGTCAAATATATCTTTCAAGATTTGACCCGCATAAACACATACTATCAAATTTAACTTGCAAGATTTGATTACAAACAGACAACGGTCAGGTGAAAGTAAATAAAAGCTTGTAAAAAGCTTGCAATAAAGGAGGCCTTGTGTAGTTTTTTTCTTCATACAATGTTACAATGGGGTGGTCCCCTAGTGTTTATGCAATTTTGTAGTTCGCTGTACATCAGAGGTCCAGTGCCGTACCTATCAATTAATTGGAATCAATAGAGGGCTCAGATTCATCGTAATTGCTCTGACAATCGAGGTCCAGATATAGTGGCTGGACTAGTAGTAATAATTGCCTTTTCTCGCTCGATACGACACGGATATGGATTGATTCAGTATTAGCAAAGTTAATTTGGAATAGAGGTTGAATGTCAAAGAATACTTTGTAGCCATGTAAATGTACTGCCATCTTTCTTGACTCTTTTGGATACCTAAGGTTGTTTGAATCTGTTGACATGCGACTTATTGTAACTTATTATTATAGAGCACACAGCTGCGATTTTAGTATTAGTTTTTATCAACCGTAAAATTAATATGAAAAAAAAAACCAAAACGAAGAACCTACTACAAAAAGACGCACAAGAACGGGGCAGGGAAGAAGCCTGATACAAACTTGTCGAACGAGGGCGAGGGTATTGAAAGCCGTATAAAATTCTACCATGAAAAATGTCTCGAGTTTAAGTTATAAAAACGCTCTATTACATACAATTTTCAAACTTCCAGCATTCCTAAAATACTAATCACACCAAAATAAATTGTACATCAAAAAATGCATAAAGAGTTAAATTTTCAAACTGAAAATGTTTTATTTCACTGCGTCATCTCTATTTTAAGTGACTCTGTAAACTTTCAGTATTACCCACGTAGTATCCGTGTGCCCTACCATATATCAAATGTGCGACTAAGCTCGCTCCACATTCACGGCAAAACTACACGAGACCGGTTTTGTGGAGATATTCGCCGAGATCGGGTGAAACCGAGAGCGGCCCATTACATTCTCGCTTTGCTCAATTGTGTTTGGACTTTCATCTTAACTTCTGTCTGCAGCGACATTAATTAAAGACCCGAGTTTGCAATATTCTTACCCCCGGAGTCATCACACCTGCGAAGAAAAAACTAAATTTTAAACGAAATAATTCTTAAATACGGTGACATATCAAACATTCGTCCGCCATTTTGTAATTTCTTGACAGGTTAGCATCGAGGGCACAGACCTATCCGGCATTCAGCCACGATTGAAAATTATGTAAAAATATTTTAAACGGCTGTTAAATTAATAAAATTATTTCATTTTAAACATACCAAATCCCAATGCCCAATTATAAACGTCAGTATTTTAAAAGTAAAACTCATTTATTCTACTTGATTTGTATGAATAAGTGACATAATTAAAAAAAAAGGAGTTATAGCTTTCTTTTTCACAATCCATAACTCCCGTGGGAACAAAATAGGCCTTTGTCCTTCAGTACACCTGCACGAAATAAGAACTTTTTCGAGCAAGTGTGATGAAAAATACAATAATTGAATACCATGGAGAAATAAAGTGGAATTCTTTTGCAGCAAATACACTTTGCGAGCATAAAATAAAGTCAGCATTAACCCCTGGAACGCCGAACCGACAAACATACTTGTACGCGTTAAATGCCTAGTGCCGGATTCGTCCCATCCCCCTCAAACGCCGGATAGGCTCGCGTACGTGCACCCGTTGACTGCCGAGACTTATATTACATTGAAAAGCAAGTAATATAAAACTCTATTTGTAAGTGTTTAGATCTCAAAATTAAGTTAGAATATGCTAGAATAAATTTGGTGACTGATAAGGCACAAGGCAGTTGAGACAGTTTGTACAGATCCGGGACTAGGCAGTAGACGGGTACAAAAATTGAAGACCCTCTGGCAATTGACATGACTGGTACGGATCAGGCACTAGGCGTCCCAAGGGTTAATAGTATAGTTAAAATTTTCATTTATACCAAAACTAAATTGCCGCGACCCAAGTTTAGCAACTTTTCGCTTCCCACCTATTTAGCATGGTTTAAACTGCCAAATTGGCAACATTAAGCGGAACTGGGGTCCTACCGCGAACACCGAAAATCGCAAATTGCGGGGATCTTTCTCTTTTACTCTTATTAAGATGTAATTAGAGTGACAGAGAAAAATGCCTGCTATGGACGAACTTCGATTTTCGCGGTTATAGCCCTGGTTAGTGTTCGTGCCGATGCAAGACCCTGCATTCGTTCAGTTTACACGCAGCAGTCGCATTGTTAACTATCGGCTATCGTGCGCTTCGTGATCGTGAACCTTGTCGAAAATGTATAGTAGTTCCTCCTCCACCATGAGGTGAAAAAATGTATACTTATTTATTCATCTACTGTACCAAAGTTAATATTGGGCCGGGTTGTAGCAGCGAGCTTTAGTTGACGTCTTCTTGGTGAATTAACTTGTGCAGAATAAATAAATAGTACCTGGGCGACCGAGCTTTGCTCGGTTATAACTATTTATTGTAATATGGTGGTGTATAGGTGATAATCTTAACTACATTTTTTTACTAAATTAAACTTGTTTAAAACAATAAAAATTAAAAAAATATATATATAAACTTGAACATAATAAAAAAAAAGTTACTCACCGGGCGAGATTCGAACCCGTAACACTCGTTTAGCAGTCCGCGTCTTAATAACCCGCTGGACCAGACGGACAGCGGCCGGCAACACGAAATTAGCGACCATATTCTGCGTCGAAAGAAAAACGCATGAAAACTCGAATACACGCGTTTTCCCAAACATAAGACTAATCTAGATAGATTAGTCTTATGTTATTAAGACGCGGACTGCTAAACGAGTGTTACGGGTTCGAATCTCGCCCGGTGACTAACTTTTGTTTTTTTTTATATGTTCAAGTTTATATATAATTTTTTAATTTTTATTGTTTTAGACAAGTTTAATTTAGTAAAAAAATGTAGTTAAGATTATCACCTATACACCGCCATATTACAATAAATAGTTATAACCGAGCAACGCTCGGTCGCCCAGGTACTATATATATATACAAGAATTGCTCGTTTAAAGGTATAAGATTATACGACATTATTACACAAATTGACTTAAGTCCCACAGTAAGCTCAATAAGGCTTGTGTTGAGGGTACTTAGACAACGATATATATAACGCCAATTGTTGGGATTAGTTGCCAAGCGGACGTCAGGCTCCCATGAGCCGTGGCAAAATGCCGGGACTCTCGTCGGAAGAGGTGAAGGAAAACAACACGAGGAAATCGGACTAATCCTAATAAGCCCTAGTTTAGTGTCAGATGGCAGTCGCTTTCCTTTGCAACCTTTCGCCATCGTCGATCATGAGTTAAACTTGCGAGTTAGCAACTTCCAGCGAAGCTGGGAAGACCGTGTCTGAGACTCGTTCTCTTAGTGTAAGGTCTGAGTGGACGCTCGAGTTGGGCGTGCATGTTAAACAAATACACGTATAGGAGCGGCCTTAGTGCAAGCTGCTCACATCACTTGTGAGCCCGACGCCACGCTGCACGCCCCGCCGAACGCTCCGCTTCGAGCGTCCACTCAGGCCTTACACTTAACACAGCAGTGGCATTGGTAACAGTGTGTGTTTGTATATTACCATTTATCACAGTAACATTTAAATTGTACGAGTAACTTTATTGTTTCAGAGCCCATCAACGTGCTCACTAGCGCCACTGCTAAATAATTGTGATTTAAGACAGTAGATCAACATAAAAACTAGTTTGATGTATTCAAAAGGTACTTAAATACAAAATACAGTACCCAGCGGCCCTCTTTTTTTAAATATCTGTCGTTAAATTTAGACAATCACAAATATTTTCCAGTGGCGCTAGTGAGCACGTTGATGGATTGACACTTGATGAAATTTTTGACGCTCTATTAACTTATACAGCTTGTTTTAAAGACGCGCGTGATTGTTATTACCGTGGTAATATTTAAAAATTGAATTATCTGTAACAAACAATGTATAGTTTTTTTCGCAGAAACAAAAACGCAAACAACACATATTTAAATAACACTTTTACTGTTGTTTATCTCTTCTTTATGTGTTGTATTATTTGTACTGTTTCTGTATTGAGGTGTGCAATAAAGTGTATTTGTATTTGTATAACAGTGTATTTTTTTAAAGTACCAAATGCATTAAAAAAATCTGTAACTTATACACGGTGATCTACTTTGACATCCACCTTTTGTTGGACGGGCTTATTTATCTAACATTTGAATATTTTTCATTCATGTTCCTAATTGATTGAAAAACCGCTGATAAAATAAAGTACGGGACTTGGAGGGCAAGCGAAGCGATATTACGCTTCCTTGGACCCCGCGTTTGAACATGTATACTCAAGCAAACAAAAGTTACTGAAAATAAGATTTTGGCAAAAATTTCATTTTTGGTACAAGCTTTTATTGCTGACTACTTAAAACTCCACAGACAATATTCATCGAGACAATTCTAAAAACTACAAACACAATTAGGTTGCGTTGTTTTATCATAGAGTTCCTATGGCCACCTCCTGTCTCCATCATCAGATCAGCTCAATGGTAACATAATATTGCATTGTCACCCAACTTTCATATGTATGTAAATTTTCAGCTTCATTAGAAGTTCGGAAGTGGGTCAAATTTAACTTGCAAGATTTGACCCGTACATACATAGGTACATTGCAACTTAATATAAAGCTTGTAAATACAACTTTTTGCTCAGGAACGGAGTAAGACTCGTGCAGAGGAAGTTCGCGCAAGGTGTACCCATTCCAGCGAGCAGCATCAGCGTCGCGCCTACACCGCCGGAGCGCAAACCGGACCCACCTTACTCTCCCAAAAATGTCTACCACAACAACATGTCCGCTCGGAACCTGCTCGACATTGTGTCTATTCAAAGTGAGTTTAATTTATTATTTATTCATTTTATATTAAGGGACAATTTGTGACGCCCGGATGCCCCTCCGACTGAAGGGTAAAATTTATAAAACCATTATAAGACCTATCGTCATGTATGGATCAGAGTGTTGGGCCCTAAAAGTGACGGATGAAAAGAGATTGCATGTAGCGGAAATGAGAATGTTAAGATGGATGTGTGGTGAGGAATGAGTATATAAGAGGAAGTCTGAAAGTTGCATCCATAATAGAAAAAGTAAGAGCGAATCGCCTAGCGTGGTATGGGCATGTGATGCGGAGGGATGAAAGTCATATGACGAGAAAGGTATTACGAATGAATGTGGATGGATGGAACGGCAGAGGAAAACCTAGGAAACGGTGGATGGATTGTGTGAGAGATGACATGAAACGAACGCGAGTGAATGATGAGATGACGGCTGACAGAAAGATATGGAAGGAAAAGACATGCTGCGCCGACCCCAAATGAATGGGATAAGGGCAAGCGAATGATGATGATATTAAGGGAAAAATGGAAAAAGGTACCGCTTCAGACAACGGAACAATTTGACAGAGGTCGCGCCCACTTGTTCTGCGTACATAACCAGCTCTGGGAGAGGACACATTTTTCCTGTTCCAAAACCGGGTTTTGTAAAAGTTTTTTTTTTCCTTATACATAACCAACGTCTCAACGTCGTAACTTGTATACAAAATTGCAATACCTAGTTAGGTAAACGATACACATATTATACAGGGTGATTCAGGAGACGTGAGCAGGATGAAGCTTGAGCATTCAGTAAGTTATAAGCAACTGTATCGTACCAGTATTTGTGAGGTTAACGTTCTTTTATTTTTTACTGTTCAAAAAAATTGTTTTAATTTATTTACGCCATGTATGGTTACCCTCTTTGTTTTATCCATAACAAGTGACAAATTGAATGTCATCGGAGTCTGGTTACTTTTGAAAAATCGTATCTCACTCAAGTGTGACATTTTGTTTTCTTCATAATCAAACTGCTGTCATAACGGTTAAAGAGGTTTTATCTTTCTTAATTAAGTGTTGTAGGGTGTCCATGATTGTAGATTATCAAATTTTTCCTTCCCAAAAAGTTAAATAACAGAAATAAAGCGAGATTGTTTTACTTAAATATGATGATGAACGGTTCATTAACATTTACTGATTGTGTAGGCTTAGTCCTGCTCACGTCTCATGAATCACCCTGTATATTACGTAAAGTTAAAAATGAGCGATAATAATAAACTCAAAATCCCATACAAAATGAGACTTTCCATTTACATCCTTCTAAATCCAAACCTTCGTCAGCCGCCATTGCTTATAAATGTTGCCAGTTAAATGAATCATTTTTCCTCAAAATGAGGCATGACGTTTACATTCTAATATAAGTACGCTTATTTTAAGTTCCCTGTATTATTAGAGAAAATTATATTTTTCGTTATTTTATTACAAAGTATGTTTTTTTAATAATATTTCAGTTTAATTTTTATTTTATGTAGTGATTGTTTTAGAAATCCGACACCATAGCGCCAATACTGAAAAGAGTCGGCTTGTGAGGTAACCTTGTTTGTAAATAAGTGTAAAAATGTATTCAAATATAGTATTATTTGCATATTTGTAAAATAAAATATAGGTAAAATAGTGAAAGCTTAATTATTTAAACATTATTGCCAAAAAACAGGCGTGGCCCTCCCCGCGAATTCGTCGCGTTGCTATTTTAATTCAATTTGTATGCCAATAGGCACCACATAGTGATACCAAAATATTTATGTAACATCTTGTAATCTACCTGTTGTAAAAATAAAATCTTTGAATCTTACATGCGGTGCGCGTCCGGACCAATTTTGGTGTCTAGCAGTGGTTGCCGCGCACCGCTGCGGAAGGAATAATTATTGATACATTTTTATATAAACAAATTTGATAGATTTTGTATCAGGTATATGACCTATGTATTTGACATTACCTGCAAAAATGCAGTCGACCGCAGCAGTATTGCAATCACACTCAAATTTTGAGGGTTCAGTATAATAATGGAACCCTAAAAACTTTTTGTTACAAAATTAAAAATCTACACACTAAGACACGAGCGTCATATTAGAATGAATCGATTACAATAAAATGTATTTAGTTGTATTTCAAAAATAGGTCATCTTGGGGAACGTATGTAAAAAATATAGGTAATATCTTAGAACACAAAGTTTGGAAGGTTAATAAAAAAATTTTTATCATTAGTACGACTACGAGTAGACTACTTATTTAAATGATTACACAATAAAATTGAAATCAAAATGATATTCGTAAAAATTAAAAAATGCAATATCTTAAAACAATTATTAAAAAACAATCAAATGCTAGTATTAAGATTAATTTGAAAACAAATTACAATCAAATATATACCTAAGTAATAACATCTTGTAGCTCTCACTCTCGTCATAGAAAAATGCCTTTTAGTGTGGTGCGGCTACAAAACAATGGGATACATTTACTTTAATTTTTGCCGCTGCATCTGTTACAATTTTAATATATGCAGATATGTTTACCTTATTACAAGGACATAAAGCTCATAATTGGTTGTGACAGTTCTGATAATTGTTTGGGAACCTATTTGTTTTGGCGATATCGTACAATAGGGTCTTCGAAAAACAATACGTTCTAAGAATCTAGTGAATGGAACGCCACCGGGCGGCAAACTGAAAGTGTCCCAAGTGAATATGAATGATTGCCAATTTTGAGATCTATCTTAATGTATTAAACAATATAATCGAAAGGTAAGAAAGGTAGCATGAGTCTTTAAGGTTATCGCGTGAAATTCTTCGTTTCGAATGCCGCTTGTGTGTGTATTTTTTTTGCATCATTGGCAGATTTGTTGTTTTCGCATAGCAGTAAATTGATAAAAATAACCACAAAGTAATTAATAATTATTTTCTTAACTGTTATTTTTAACTAATATAGGTAGTATTTGTCTGAATACATATTCTTCACGAAACTATTACACCAGTATATATAAAATGTGTTTCTTTCATTGAAATATAATATGTAATGATATTAGGTTAAAAACAGTAATACTATAAAAATAAGATTCTAAACTAGGGCCGAATAGGTTTAAAATTAAAAATAATAGACAATATAGAATAGGGACACCTACTTCGATTTATATATAGTATAGTTGGCTAAATATGTAATATCCACCCAGTTAGAAACAATTAAAAAAAAATTTACGCCTAACAAATTCATCTGAAGTCAACATTCAATAGTAGACCTTGTAAGCATTGGCTCAAACTGTTTCGGATCCGTTCGGGCCGGTCTTAAGTACACGTTTAAACGGAGATACGTATCTGAGAAACGTTTCTTGGGAACGGTTCTTGGAGACGGATCCGGATCCCGGCGGTTCCGTTTAAACCGTGTTCTTAGCACCGCCGGGCTTAAGAACACGGGTATCCGTTTCGGCGTATAACACGGATACCGGGAGCCCTAGTTTGGACACGTGGAAAGAATGAGAGAAAGAAGGTTAACAAAGAGAGTGTATAAGGGAGAAGTAGAGGAGGGAGCTGGAAGGGGTAGACCTCGGCGGACTTTCTCTGATCAAATCGGGGAAATCCTGAAAGGCCAGGTCAAGAGCACCCTAAACCGGCGAGCGTGTATGAGGAATGTCATGAAAGTGAAGGAAGCGAAAGAGGTATGTCAGGATCGTAGCAAGTGGAAATCCGTGGTCTCTGCCTACCCCTTCGGGAAATAGGCCGTGATTATATGTATGTATGTATGTTTTTGATAATTATAACAAAAGCGCTGGTGGCCTAGCGGTAAGAGCATGCGACTTGCAATCCGGAGCTCAAGAGTGCAAACCCCGGCTCGTACCAATGAGTTTTACGGAACTTATGTACGAAATGTCATTTGATATTTACAAGTCGTTTTTCGGTGAAGGAAAACATCGTGAGTAAACCGGACTAATCCCAACGAGGCCTAGTTTATCCTCTGGCTTGAAAGGTGAGATAGCAGTCGCTTTTGTAAACGCCAACTCTGGGGATTAATTGTCAAGCGGACCCCAGGCTCCCAAGAGCCGTGGCAAATGCCGGGACAACGCGAGGAAGAAGAAGATAATTATAACTATTATAAGAGTTAGGAGAATTTAAAAAATTGTATGGAATTGGCTTTTCGCTTCTAATTCAAATAATATTAATAAAATTGAAAAAATCAAACGAAGGGGCATTTTCTCTGACGCTTAGCACACTAGATTCGATTCGCATGTCGCTCCGATGATTGAGCGAGACAACGCTATGCGTGTATTATAGCGATATCCCGCTCGCACATCGGACCGACGTGCGAATCAGATCCAGTGTGTTAAGCGCCTATATCCTGGATTTAAATTGGGATCTGTGTTTGTGCGGAAAAGCGTCTCAGAGGTCTACTAAAGATCAATGTGTGTGGTGTCGCCTCTGAACCCCGTTGTCAATGTTTATGGTGTGTCCCGTGAACCCCGTTGTCAATTTGTGTGGTGTGTCCCCTGAAACCCGTTGTCAATGTTTATGGTGTGTGGTGTGTCCCCTGAACCCCGTTGTCAATGTTTATGGTGTGTGGTGTGTCCCCTGAACCCAGTTGTCAATGTTTATGGTGTGTCCCGTGAACCCCCTTGTCAATTTGTGCGGTGTGTCCCCTGAACCCCGTTGTCAATGTTTATGGTGTGTGGTGGGTCCCCTGAACCTAGTTGTCAATGTTTATGGTGTGTCCCGTGAACCCCCTTGTCAATTTGTGCGGTGTGTCCCCTGAACCCCGTTGTCAATGTTCATTGAAATGAAGGGTAGGGAATAACGTGTTGTGTGTACGTAATATATATAAATAACAAATAATTGCAATTAAATTAAAGTTAACTATCTAATTTAAGTCCATTAATACATTTCAATGTAAGTTGTTTGAAACTACCGAACTTTTCACTGAAAATATCTACATTTTGAAACTTATCATCATATATCCTGCATGCTCTTCTAATGAAACCGTTTCTCGCATATGCGGTTCGACTACGAGGAATATAAAAGAGGTTCTTCTTTCTACATGCTCGCTCACAACGACGGGGTACTCTAAATGAAACAGATTTTAATAACTCAGGGGCGTCGATGATGTTGTTAATGACTTTATAGAGAAGTATAATATCAGTGCGTTCGCGACGCAAGCTCAAGGGTAAAATATTATGTCTTTTCATAGCGGTAGTGTAATCTATGTATTTATTTCCAGTGCGATATTCAATTGCTCTTACAAACTTCTTTTGCACTCTCTCTATTCTATCGCCATGAATTTTATATAGCGGGTTCCACACTGAACTAGCAAATTCTAATCGACTACAGACATAACTATTAAATAATATCTTATACGTCGAAGGTCTCCTGAAATCTTTACCTACGCGCAATATGAATCCCAACTGCTTAAAAGATTTATTTAAGATATTATCAATGTGGGGTACAAAGGTAAGCTTTTGAGTCCATGATTACGCCGAGGTCACGGATCTGGTTCACACGTATGTGAAAAGTTTATGTCATTTGAGAGATTGGTGCTTGTTTTGTTCTAAAGTTAAGTTTGTTTGTTAAGAAAGTGACTGAAGTGAAGGCTATTGTGAAATTATGTCCTGTAGTAAACCATACACCCAGAAATTCCGCCAGGAATGTTTGTGTGTAATTATGTATGGGTATTGTGTGGTTTTGGTTGCAATTAAATATCATATGTCCTAAATTTCAAAACAACTTAGTCCCAGAATGCCTTTTAATATTAATTGTGCCCTTTTTTAAAATGGCCAAATGTCATAACGACTTTTTCAAAGTATCTTTCGTCAAATGACGAATTTCCGACGGACTTCTTTTTTTAAATATATTAAGTTTAGCTATATCTAAAATCCATTCTTAAAACCTTTATCGTATTAACAATATTATTTTAACGGTCGAATGGAACTAAAGATAATATCATATCATATGGGGTAAAATAGTACTCATTAATGCATGTTATATGAGATTCAGGTCATTTTGGGAATGTGCTTTTTTGAGAAAAAAGTTAGACTTTCTGAGATTCTGACATTTTAATATTATTCCGTTTCGATCTCCAGAAATTATGGTAAATGGGTGAAATGAAATTAAGGTGCAATGAAACCAAAGCATTGTGACACCACGTTGATTTGAACTTTAGACATTTTGAGAACGTTTTGAAAATGTGTTTTTTTTTATTTTTTTAAAGATGATCATTCTGAGATGACTGCCAGACAAAAAACGGCGCACTACCCCAGAAACCGGTGGTCTATAGCTGCGTACAAAACAACCCGCCCAGCGGGTTGTCCGGCATCTGAACAAAGTTCACGAGCGCCCACCAGTGGGGTTCCCGGCAGTGAATGTGTTAAGGCTCTTACAGTAAAAAATACACATAGAACATGCATTTGTCACAATATGGAATATAATGTACAACTTTAGTCGGGTGACATTGTAATATTATGGTACCATCGAGCTGATCTGAGGATGGAGAAAGGAAGTGGAAATGTAAACTCCATGATGAAACAATGCAACCTAATTGTGTTTGGAGTTTTTAGAATTGCCTTGATGAGTATTAGTTGCCTGTGGAAAACAAATACAGATCAAAAATTAAAAATTTTGTCAAAAGAAGAAGAAGAACTTACCCTGTTAGTATGTTGGGGTGGGTCAAATCTTAGAAGATAATTTTGACCCACTTGCCGATTTCCGATTGAGCTGAAATTTTTCATTTATATGTAAATCGGATGATTATGCAATATTATTAGGACATGGAGCTGCTCTGATATATATATATTTTTTTTAATTTAAAGCGATAAAAACTTGTATTGAAAAATATTTTTTTGCCGAAAACTTATTGTGTTTATTTGTTAATAGGCGAGAATACATCGAAGGCGGGCCCGTCCGGTTTCAAGGCACCGAGACCTCCACCCACTGAAACCAGTAAGTAGGTCGAAATTATTTTCGTGGTCCTGTTTTGGATTTGGACGACTCTGTCACGCTTGTATTTCTGTATTTTATCAAATAAATACAAAAGACAAGTGCTATTGCATGTCTTTTTGACTGTAGATTACATTTACCACGAGAAAAATTAATATCTAAATTTCATCTCATACAAAAAGTCACATTTTTCGGGGACGAAAAATAAGACAACGTAAATGTAAAAGTGCCCCTGTGACCTATTTGCTGAATAAATGTTTGATATTTGATATTTGAACGAAAAAATTTTTGACCCAGTTGTAGTAGAAATACAAATGTATTTGACATAAAAACACAGAAACAACAATGTGATCAAGATGATAGTGGACAACCGATTTTTACATAATCTGTACCCCTAGTGTAAATTTATTCGATAGCGTGACGTGACGTACGCGTTTGCGTTAAGTCTCAGCGGGACGTTTTGGAAACTCAAAATCCCATACAAAATGAGACTTAACGCAAACGCGTACGTCATGTTTCACTATCGAATAAATGTACACTAGGGGCTCTGTTGTATCATTCACAAGTTTTTTTATATAACTCACCTTGTTAGTATGTGTTTATGCGGGTCAAATCTCGAAAGCTAAATTTGACCCACTTCCCGGTTTTCGATTGAGCTGAAAATTTGCATACATAATTATGTAAGTCGGGTGACAATGCAATATTATGGTACCATCGAGCTGATCTGATGATGGAGACAGTGACGTGGCCATAGGAACTCTGTGATAAAACAACGCAACCTAAATGTTTTTGGGGTTTCCAGAATTGTCTCGATGAGTATTAGTTGCCTGTGCAAAAAAAGTACAGTCAGCGATAATAGCTTGTACAATAAAAAAATATTTTTTCCAAAAACTCATTTCAATTTCAATAACTGATTTCTAAAAGTATGGTTTAGAAGGAATACATAGAAGGTGTACAGCATATTCTGCCGGCATGTATCGGCGTAGAAATATTTTACATATGTTTTTGATTCAGTTGCAGCGCCGCCGAGTTCGCGTCGCGCGTCGCTAGAATCCATCGATCTATTTCTCGCTGTCAAAGGTATTGTCATGTCAAAATTATATCTTTAAATCTAGTAATTTTTCTGCTAAATACATCAAACAGACAGAAGTTTTTGTGGCAAAACCGAGTGCTTGAGAAAATGAAACATCGACAAATAATAACATCATAGATTAATAATTAAAGTATGTAAATTCTACTTGATGTAATTTATCGGGAAATTTCAAGAATGAAAATCAATTACAAATCCGACTATATTTTATGAGTATTTATTACGTATATTAAGTATCTTAAAATAAAAACGTACAGTGCAAATAAAATAAGAAAACTACCAATGGGTGTATCAAAGAAGATATCGAACGTGTTGTGTATTTCGCGGTAGCTATTTTATTTTATTTTATTAGCCTATTTGTGTGTCCCACTGCTGGGCAAAGGCCTCCCCTCTAGCTTTCCAATCCTCCCTGTGCTGAGCAAGGTCCCGCCAGTCCCGCTGAAACGCATCCAAGTCGTCCCGCCATCTTTTTCTCGGTCTGCCTCTGCCACGACTACAGCGGGGATGCCAGCTAGTGGCTATTTTAGTCCATCTGTCATCATTTATCCGGCAGACATGTCCAGCCCAGTCCCACTTAAGCCTGGCGGTCTTCATCCCAACATCGACGACACGGGTTTTGGAGCAAAGCTCTGTGTTCCTCACCCTGTCAGATCTTCGGATACCCAGGATACTCCGCTCCATTGTCCTTTGACAAACCTTGAGCCGTGATTTTTGCGCCTCAGTTAATGACTAGTTTTGGGCACAATAGGTGAGGATGGGTAAGATTAAGTCGACGAGCTTGCGCTTTAGTGCAATTGGGAGTTTACCTTTCATGAGTTCCTTCATAGACCAAAAGCTCCGCCAGGCGTTTTCGATCCTTCTATCAATCCTCCTGATCCTTCCTCCTTGATCTTCTTCCTGATCTTGTCCTGGCGATCTGTGAAGGAGACTATCTGGCCTAGATAAGTATACTCGTCGACATATTGCAAAATGTTCCCATCCACCGTCACCTCGTGCTTCTTGCTGTTGGTCATTAAATGGGTTTTAGATTGGTTCATCGTCAGACCGATTTTTGTATCATGTTAAAAATATCTATAACGCTAAGGTAACATCGATAATAGACATGTCGATATTTGATTTTTTTTCAATTGCTTTATTTTGCCACAATAACTTCTATGTCTATACACACTATCGTTAACCAAATCTGTCGCGTCGTCACTTGTTAGGGTTCCGTAGCCAAATGGCAAAAAACGGAACCCTTATAGATTCGTCATGTCCGTCTGTCTGTCCGATTCTTTCACAGCCACTTTTTTCCGAAACTATAAGAGCTGTACTGTTCAAACTTGGTAAGTAGATGTATTCTATGAACCGCATTAGGATGTTTACACAAAAATAGAAAAAAAACAATAAATTTTAGGGGTTCCCCATACTTAGAACTGAAACTCAAAAAATCTTTTTTCATCAAACCCATACGTGTGGGGTATCTATGGATAGGTCTTCAAAAATGATATTGAGGTTTCTTATATCATTTTTCTCTAAAATGAATAGTTTGCGCGAGAGACACTTCCAAAGTGGTAAAATGTGTGTCCCCCCCCCCCCGTAACTTCTAAAATAACAGAATGAAAAATCTAAAAAAAATATATGATATACATTGCCATGTAAACTTCCACCGAAAATTGGTTTGAACGAGATCTAGTAAGTAGTTTTTTTTTAATACGTCATGAAATAAAAATAAAAAATTTTTTTCATCATACCCATACGTGTAGGGTATCTATGGATAGGTCTTCAAAAATGATATTAATGTTTCTAATATCATTTTTTTCTAAACTGAATAGTTTGCGCGAGAGAACCTTCCAAAGTGAAAAAAGTGTGTCCCCCCCCCTGTAACTTCTAAAATAACAGAATGAAAAATCTAAAAAAAATATATGATATACATTGCCATGTAAACTTCCACCGAAAATTGGTTTGAACGAGATCTAGTAAGTAGTTTTTTTTTTAATACGTCATGAAATAAAAATAAAAAATTTTTTTTCATCATACCCATACGTGTGGGGTATCTATGGATAGGTCTTCAAAAATGATATTAATGTTTCTAATATCATTTTTTTCTAAACTGAATAGTTTGCGCGAGAGAACCTTCCAAAGTGAAAAAAAGTGTGTCCCCCCCCCTGTAACTTCTAAAATAACAGAATGAAAAATCTAAAAAAAATATATGATATACATTACCATGCAAACTTCCACCGAAAATTGTTTTGAACGAGATCTAGTGAGTAGTTTTTTTTTAATACGTCATAAAATTTTAAAAAAATTTTTTTCATCAAACATATACGTGTAAGGTATCTATGGATAGGTCTTCAAAAATGATAGTTAGGTTCCTAATATCATTTTTTTCTAAACTGAATAGTTTGCGCGAGAGACACTTCCAAAGTGGTAGGTAAAATGTGTGTCCAAAGTGGTAAAATGTTGAACAAGATCTAGTAAGAAGATTTTTTTTTTAATACGTCTTAAATTGTACGGAACCCTTCATACCGGTGTGAAGTTAGCGGCCAAAAGTTGGCGGCCAAATGTTGGTGCCAGTCGGCCGCCAACGTTTAGCGGCCAAATGTTGGCGCAAATCGGCCGCCAACATTTGGCCGCCAACTTCACACTAAAATTAACCTACCAAATTAAGAAGTCCGTATGAAATCTCACCATACATAACACAATTGGTGGAACGTTAGGGCAGTGTCTCGTTATATAAGGGCATTTTGTCTAAACTGCCCTGCAGAATTGCAGCCGATTATTACAGATTTAATTTTTTCTACAAAACGTAAAACCTTTTAGAAATATTTCGGTTAGTGCTATATAGTCCACACTAAAAGAGATACAACTCTACTAAAACCTGTTTTGAATAGTCTATTAGGTGCTTAATGAAACGTATATAGTGCAACCCCAATCATCGATCCAGAAGTTAGGTGATAAAAAATAATACATATATATAATTATTCTCCACAAACCTTTTAGAAATAATTCGGCTGCTGCTATAACGTCCAAACTAAACGGGGTACAGCTCTACTAAAAGCCGCTTTAAATACCCTATAAGATGCTCTATGACTCATATATAATATGACTCTACGGCATATGAATGATGAATTTTAAACTTAGGCTTTCTATGAACATTTGCACTCATTGAAGAATTTTTGCACCTTAGACGGCAGGCGAGTAAACCACACCCTCTGTATCGTACAGAACATAATACTATCTATTAAATAACACTATCTCTAGAGTGATACTCGGCGACATAATAATGGTGCACGGGCATCAAATAAGAATCTGATACTTTCTATGAACATTTGCATTTATTGAAGTTTTTCGGCATCTTCGACGGCAGGCGAGTAAACTACACCCACTGCATCGTACAGAGCATTATATCATCAATCAAATAACATTACTCGGCGGCTTATTAATGGTGCACAGGCATCAAATAAGAAACTGAGGCTTTCTATGAAAATTTGCGTTCATCGAAGTTTTTCGGCAATTTAGACGGCAGGCGAGTAAACCACATCCACTATACCATACTGAACACAACACTATCTGTCAAATAACACTATCTCTAGAGTGATACTCGGCGACATATCAATGGTGAACGGGCATCAAATATGAATCTTATGCTTTCTATGAACATTTGCATTTATTGAAGTTTTTCGGCATCTTAGACGGCAGGCGAGAAAACAACGCCCACTGCATCGTACAGAGCATTATACTATCTATCAAATAGCATTATTTCTAGAGTGATACTCGGCGGCATATTAATGGTGCAAGTGCACAAATAAAAAACTTAGGCTTTCTATAAACATTTCTATTCATTCAAGTTTTTCGGCATCTTAGACGGCAGGCGAGTAAACGACACCCACTGCATCGTACAGAGCATTATATTCTCTATCAAATAACTTTATCTCTAGGGTGATACTCGGCGGCATATTAATGGTGCACGGGCATAAAAAAGAAACTTAGGCTTTCTATGAACATTTCCATTAATTGAAGTTTTTCGGCATCTTAGACGGCAGGCGAGTCAACTACACCCACTGCATCGTACAGAGCGTTATATCATCAATCAAATAACAGCACCTCTAAGGTGATACTCGGCGGCATATTAATGGTGCACGGGCATCAAAAGAGACTTTGGCTTTCTATGAACATTTGCATTCATTGAAGTTTTTCTGCATCTTAGACGGCAAGCGAGTAAACTACACCCACTCTATCGTATAGAACATTATAATATGTATCAAATAACACTATATCTAGAGTGATACTCGACGGCATATTCATGATGCACGGGCATCAAAGAGACTTTGGCTTTCTATGAACATTTGCATTCATTGAAGAATTTTTGCATCTTAGACGGCAGGCGAGTAAACCACACCCACTGTATCGTACAGAACATTACATTACCTATCAAGTAACACCATATCTAGAGTGATACTCGGCGACATATTAATTGTGCAAGTGCACAAATAAGAAACTTAGGCTTTCTATGAACTTATGCATTTATTGAAGTTTTTCGGCATCATAGACGGCAGGCGAGTAAACTACACCCAGTGCATCGTACAGAGCGTTATATCATCAATCAAATAACAGTACCTCTAGAGTGATACTCGGCGGCATATTAATGGTGCACGGGCATAAAAAAGAAACTTAGGCTTTCTATGAACATTTCCATTCATTGAAGTTTTTCGGCATCTTAGACGGCAGGCGAGTAAACTACACCCACTGAATCGTACAGAGCATTATATTTTCTATCAAATAACTATATTTCTAGAGTGATACTCGGCGGCATATTAATGGTGCACGGGCATCAAAAATGACTTTGGCTTTCTATGAACATTTGCATTCATTGAAGAAAATTTGCATCTTAGACGGCAGGCGAGTAAACCGCACCCACAGCATCGTACAGAGCATTAAATCATTGATCAAATAATTTTATTTCTAGAGTGATACTCGGCGGCATATTCATGATGCACGGGCATCAAAAAGACTTTGGCTTTCTAAGAACATTTGCATTCATTGAAGTTTTTCTGCATCTTAGACGGCAAGCGAGTAAACTACACCCTCTGAATCGTACAGAGCATTATATTTTCTATCAAATAACTATATTTCTAGAGTGATACTCGGCAGCATATTAATGGTGCACGGGCATCAACAATGACTTTGGCTTTCTATGAACATTTGCATTCATTGAAGAAAATTTGCATCTTAGACGGCAGGCGAGTAAACCGCACCCACTGCATCGTACAGAGCATTAAATTATTGATCAAATAATTTTATTTCTAGAGTGATACTTGGCGGCATATTCATGATGCACGGGCATCAAAGAGACTTTGGCTTTCTATGAACATTTGCATTCATTGAAGTTTTTCTGCATCTTAGACGGCAAGCGAGTAAACTACACCCACTCTATCGTACAGAACATTATACTATGTATCAAATAACACTATATCTAGAGTGATACTCGGCAGCATATTAATGGTGCACGGGCATCAAAAAAGAAACTTTAGCTTTCAATTAACATTTGCATTAATTGAAGGTTTTCGGCAACTTAGACGGCAGGCGAGTAAACTACACCCACTGCATCGTACAGAGCGTTATATCATCAATCAAATAACAGTACTTCTAGAGTGATACTCGGCGGCATATTAATGGTGCATGGGCATAAAAAAGAAACTTAGGCTTTCTATGAACATTTCCATTCATTGAAGTTTTTCGGCATCTTAGACGGCAGGCGAGTAAACTACACCCACTGAATCGTACAGAGCATTATAATTTCTATCATATAACAATATTTCTAGAGTGATACTCGGCGGCATATAAATGGTGCACGAGCATCAAAAGGGACTTTGGCTTTCTATGAACATTTGCATTAATTGAAGAAAATTTGCATCTTAGAAGGCAGGCGAGTAAACCGCACCCACTGCATCGTACGAAGCATTAAATTCTCGATCAAATAATTTTATTTCTAGAGTGATACTCGGCGGCATATTCATGATGCACGGGCATCAAAGAGACTTTGGCTTTCTATGAACATTTGCATTCATTGAAGTTTTTCTGCATCTTAGACGGCAAGCGAGTAAACTACACCCACTCTATCGTACAGAACATTATACTATGTATCAAATAACACTATATCTAGAGTGATACTCGGCAGCATATAAATGGTGCACGGGCATCAAAAAAGAAACTTTAGCTTTCAATTTACATTTGCATTCATTGAAGGTTTTCGGCATCTTAGACGGCAGGCGAGTAAACTACACCCACTCTAACGTACAGAACATTATACTATGTATCAAATAACACTACATCTAGAGTGATACTCGGCGGCATATTAATAGTGCACGGGCATCAAAGAGACTTCGGCTTTCTATGAACATTTGCGTTCATTGAAGAATTTTTGCATCTTGGACGGCAGGCGAGTAAACCACACCCACTGTATCGTACAGAACATTATATTACCTATCAAGTAACACTATATATAGAGTGATCTTCGGCGACATATTAATAGTGCAAGTGCACAAATAAGAAACTTAGGCTTTCCATGAACTTTTGCATTCATTGAAGTTTTTCGGTATCATAGACGGCAGGCGAGTAAACTACACCCACTGCATCGTACAGAGCGTTATATCATCAATCAAATAACAGTACTTCTAGAGTGATACTCGGCGGCATATTAATGGTGCACGGGCATAAAAAAGAAACTTAGGCTTTCTATGAACATTTCCATTCATTGAAGTTTTTCGGCATCTTAGACGGCAGGCGAGTAAACTACACCCACTGAATCGTACAGAGCATTATATTTTCTATCAAATAACAATATTTCTAGAGTGATACTCGGCGGCATATTAATGGTGCACGGGCATCAAAAGAGACTTTGGCTTTCTCTGAACATTTGCATTCATTGAAGAAAATTTGCATCTAAGACGGCAGGCGAGTAAACCGCACCCACTGCATCGTACGAAGCATTAAATTTTCGATCAAATAATTTTATTTCTAGAGTGATACTCGGCGGCATATTCATGATGCACGGGCATCAAAGAGACTTTGGCTTTCCATGAACATTTGCATTCATTGAAGTTTTTCTGCATCTTAGAAGGCAAGCGAGTAAACTACACCCACTCTATCGTACAGAACATTATACTATGTATCAAATAACACTATATCTAGAGTGATACTCGGCAGCATATTAATGGTGCACGGGCATCAAAAAAGAAACTTTAGCTTTCAATTAACATTTGCATTCATTGAAGGTTTTCGGCATCTTAGACGGCAAGCGAGTAAACTACACCCACTCTATCGTACAGAACATTATACTATGTATAAAATAACACTATATCTAGAGTGATACTCGGCAGCATATTAATGGTGCACGGGCATCAAAGAAGAAACTTTAGCTTTCAATTAACATTTGCATTCATTGAAGGTTTTCGGCATCTTAGACGGCAGGCGAGTAAACTACACCCACTGCATCGTACAGAGCGTTATATCATTAATCAAATAACAGTACTTCTAGAGTGATACTGGGGCATATTAATAGTGCACGGGCATAAAAAAGAAACTTAGGCTTTCTATGAACATTTCCATTCATTGAAGTTTTTCGGCATCTTAGACGGCAGGCGAGTAAACTACACCCACTGAATCGTACAGAGCATTATATTTTCTATCAAATTACAATATTTATAGAGTGATACTCGGCGGCATATTACTGGTGCACGGGCATCAAAAGAGACTTTGGCTTTCTATGAACATTTGCATTAATTGAAGAAAATTTGCATCTTAGACGGCAGGCGAGTAAACCGCACCCACTGCATCGTACGAAGCATTAAATTCTCGATCAAATAATTTTATTTCTAGAGTGATACTCGGCGGCATATTCATGATGCACGGGCATCAAAGAGACTTTGGCGTTCTATGAACATTTGCATTCATTGAAGTTTTTCTGCATCTTAGACGGCAAGCGAGTAAACTACACCCACTCTATCGTACAGAACATTATACTATGTATCAAATAACACTATATCTAGAGTGATACTCGGCAGCATATTAATGGTGCACGGGCATCAAAAAATAAACTTTAGCTTTCAATTAACATTTGCATTCATTGAAGGTTTTCGGCATCTTAGACGGCAGGCGAGTAAACTACACCCACTGCATCGTACAGAGCGTTATATCATCAATCAAATAACAGTACTTCTAGAGTGATACTCGGCGGCATATTAATGGTGCACGGGCATAAAAAAGAAACTTAGGCTTTCTATGAACATTTCTATTCATTGAAGTTTTTCGGCATCTTAGACGGCAGGCGAGTAAACTACACCCACTGAATCGTACAGAGCATTATATTTTCTATCAAATTACAATATTTCTAGAGTGATACTCGGTGGCATATTAATGGTGCACGGGCATCAAAAGAGACTTTGGCTTTCTATGAACATTTGCATTCATTGAAGAAAATTTGCATCTTAGACGGCAGGCGAGTAAACCGCACCCACTGCATCGTACGAAGCATTAAATTCTCGATCAAATAATTTTATTTCTAGAGTGATACTCGGCGGCATATTCATGATGCACGGGCATCAAAGAGACTTTGGCTTTCTATGAACATTTGCATTCATTGAAGTTTTTCTGCATCTTAGACGGCAAGCGAGTAAACTACACCCACTCTATCGTACAGAACATTATACTATGTATCAAATAACACTATATCTAGAGTGATACTCGGCAGCATATTAATGGTGCACGGGCATCAAAAAAGAAACTTTAGCTTTCAATTAACATTTGCATTCATTGAAGGTTTTCGGCATCTTAGACGGCAAGCGAGTAAACTACACCCACTCTATCGTACAGAACATTATACTATGTATCAAATAACACTATATCTCGAGTGATACTCGGCAGCATATTAATGGTGCACGGGCATCAAAAGAGACTTTGGCTTTCTATGACCATTTGCATTCATTGAAGTTTTTCTGCATCTTAGACGGCAAGTGAGTAAACTACACCCACTCTATCGTACAGAACATTATACTATGTATCAAATAACACTACATCTAGAGTGATACTCGGCGGCATATTAATGGTGCACGGGCATAAAAAAGACACTTAGGCTTTCTATGAACATTTCCATTTATTGAAGTTTTTCGGCATCTTAGACGGCAGGCGAGTAAACCACACCCACTGTATCGTACAGAACATTATATTACCTATCAAGTAACACTATATCTAGAGTGATCTTCGGCGACATATTAATAGTGCAAGTGCACAAATAAGAAACTTAGGCTTTCTATGAACTTTTGCATTCATTGAAGTTTTTCGGCATCATAGACGGCAGGAGAGTAAACTACACCCACTGCATCGTACAGAGCGTTATATCATCAATCAAACAACAGTACTTCTAGAGTGATACTCGGCGGCATATTAATGGTGCACGGGCATAAAAAAGAAACTTAGGCTTTCTATGAACATTTCCATTCATTGAAGTTTTTCGGCATCTTAGACAGCAGGCGAGTAAACTACACCCACTGAATCGTACAGAGCATTATATTTTCTATCAAATAACAATATTTCTAGAGTGATACTCGGCGGCATATTAATGGTGCACGGGCATCAAAAGAGACTTTGGCTTTCTATGAACATTTGCATTCATTGAAGAAAATTTGCATCTTAGACGGCAGGCGAGTAAACCTCACCAACTGCATCGTACGAAGCATTAAATTCTCGATCAAATAATTTTATTTCTAGAGTGATACTAGGCGGCATATTCATGATGCACGGGCATCAAAGAGACTTTGGCTTTCTATGAACATTTGAATTCATTGAAGTTTTTCTTCATCTTAGACGGCAAGCGAGTAAACTACACCCACTCTATCGTACAGAACATTAAACTATGTATCAAATAACACTATATCTAGAGTGATACTCGGCAGCATATTAATGGTGCACGGGCATCAAAAATGAAACTTTAGCTTTCAATTAACATTTGCATTCATTGAAGGTTTTCGGCATCTTAGACGGCAAGCGAGTAAACTACACCCACTCTATCGTACAGAACATTATACTATGTATCAAATAACACTATATCTAGAGTGATACTCGGCAGCATATTAATGGTGCACGGGCATCAAAGAAGAAACTTTAGCTTTCAATTAACATTTGCATTCATTGAAGGTTTTCGGCATCTTAGACGGCAGGCGAGTAAACTACACCCACTGCATCGTACAGAGCGTTATATCATTAATCAAATAACAGTACTTCTAGAGTGATACTGGGGCATATTAATAGTGCACGGGCATAAAAAAGAAACTTAGGCTTTCTATGAACATTTCCATTCATTGAAGTTTTTCGGCATCTTAGACGGCAGGCGAGTAAACTACACCCACTGAATCGTACAGAGCATTATATTTTCTATCAAATTACAATATTTCTAGAGTGATACTCGGCGGCATATTACTGGTGCACGGGCATCAAAAGAGACTTTGGCTTTCTATGAACATTTGCATTAATTGAAGAAAATTTGCATCTTAGACGGCAGGCGAGTAAACCGCACCCACTGCATCGTACGAAGCATTAAATTCTCGATCAAATAATTTTATTTCTAGAGTGATACTCGGCGGCATATTCATGATGCACGGGCATCAAAGAGACTTTGGCGTTCTATGAACATTTGCATTCATTGAAGTTTTTCTGCATCTTAGACGGCAAGCGAGTAAACTACACCCACTCTATCGTACAGAACATTATACTATGTATCAAATAACACTATATCTAGAGTGATACTTGGCAGCATATTAATGGTGCACGGGCATCAAAAAATAAACTTTAGCTTTCAATTAACATTTGCATTCATTGAAGGTTTTCGGCATCTTAGACGGCAGGCGAGTAAACTACACCCACTGCATCGTACAGAGCGTTATATCATCAATCAAATAACAGTACTTCTAGAGTGATACTCGGCGGCATATTAATGGTGCACGGGCATAAAAAAGAAACTTAGGCTTTCTATGAACATTTCCATTCATTGAAGTTTTTCGGCATCTTAGACGGCAGGCGAGTAAACTACACCCACTGAATCGTACAGAGCATTATATTTTCTATCAAATAAAAATATTTCTAGAGTGATACTCGGCGGCATATTAATGGTGCACGGGCATCAAAAGAGACTTTGGCTTTCTATGAACATTTGCATTCATTGAAGAAAATTTGCATCTTAGACGGCAGGCGAGTAAACCGCACCCACTGCATCGTACGAAGCATTAAATTCTCGATCAAATAATTTTATTTCTAGAGTGATACTCGGCGGCATATTCATGATGCACGGGCATCAAAGAGACTTTGGCTTTCTATGAACATTTGCATTCATTGAAGTTTTTCTGCATCTTAGACGGCAAGCGAGTAAACTACACCCACTCTATCGTACAGAACACTATACTATGTATCAAATAACACTATATCTAGAGTGATACTCGGCAGCATATTAATGGTGCACGGGCATCAAAAAAGAAACTTTAGCTTTCAATTAACATTTGCATTCATTGAAGGTTTTCGGCATCTTAGACGGCAAGCGAGTAAACTACACCCACTCTATCGTACAGAACATTATACTATGTATCAAATAACACTATATCTAGAGTGATACTCGGCAGCATATTAATGGTGCACGGGCATCAAAGAAGAAACTTTAGCTTTCAATTAACATTTGCATTCATTGAAGGTTTTCGGCATCTTAGACGGCAGGCGAGTAAACTACACCCACTGCATCGTACAGAGCGTTATATCATTAATCAAATAACAGTACTTCTAGAGTGATACTGGGGCATATTAATGGTGCACGGGCATAAAAAAGAAACTTAGGCTTTCTATGAACATTTCCATTTATTGAAGTTTTTCGGCATCTTAGACGGCAGGCGAGTAAACTACACCCACTGCATCGTACAGAGCGTTATATCATCAATCAAATAACAGTACTTCTAGAGTGATACTCGACGGCATATTAATAGTGCACGGGCATAAAAAAGAAACTTAGGCTTTCTATGAACATTTCCATTCATTGAAGTTTTTCGGCATCTTAGACGGCAGGCGAGTAAACTACACCCACTGAATCGTACAGAGCATTATATTTTCTATCAAATTACAATATTTCTAGAGTGATACTCGGCGGCATATTACTGGTGCACGGGCATCAAAAGAGACTTTGGCTTTCTATGAACATTTGCATTAATTGAAGAAAATTTGCATCTTAGACGGCAGGCGAGTAAACCGCACCCACTGCATCGTACGAAGCATTAAATTCTCGATCAAATAATTTTATTTCTAGAGTGATACTCGGCGGCATATTCATGATGCACGGGCATCAAAGAGACTTTGGCGTTCTATGAACATTTGCATTCATTGAAGTTTTTCTGCATCTTAGACGGCAAGCGAGTAAACTACACCCACTCTATCGTACAGAACATTATACTATGTATCAAATAACACTATATCTAGAGTGATACTCGGCAGCATATTAATGGTGCACGGGCATCAAAAAATAAACTTTAGCTTTCAATTAACATTTGCATTCATTGAAGGTTTTCGGCATCTTAGACGGCAGGCGAGTAAACTACACCCACTGCATCGTACAGAGCGTTATATCATCAATCAAATAACAGTACTTCTAGAGTGATACTCGGCGGCATATTAATGGTGCACGGGCATAAAAAAGAAACTTAGGCTTTCTATGAACATTTCCATTCATTGAAGTTTTTCGGCATCTTAGACGGCAGGCGAGTAAACTACACCCACTGAATCGTACAGAGCATTATATTTTCTATCAAATTACAATATTTCTAGAGTGATACTCGGTGGCATATTAATGGTGCACGGGCATCAAAAGAGACTTTGGCTTTCTATGAACATTTGCATTCATTGAAGAAAATTTGCATCTTAGACGGCAGGCGAGTAAACCGCACCCACTGCATCGTACGAAGCATTAAATTCTCGATCAAATAATTTTATTTCTAGAGTGATACTCGGCGGCATATTCATGATGCACGGGCATCAAAGAGACTTTGGCTTTCTATGAACATTTGCATTCATTGAAGTTTTTCTGCATCTTAGACGGCAAGCGAGTAAACTACACCCACTCTATCGTACAGAACATTATACTATGTATCAAATAACACTATATCTAGAGTGATACTCGGCAGCATATTAATGGTGCACGGGCATCAAAAAAGAAACTTTAGCTTTCAATTAACATTTGCATTCATTGAAGGTTTTCGGCATCTTAGACGGCAAGCGAGTAAACTACACCCACTCTATCGTACAGAACATTATACTATGTATCAAATAACACTATATCTCGAGTGATACTCGGCAGCATATTAATGGTGCACGGGCATCAAAAGAGACTTTGGCTTTCTATGACCATTTGCATTCATTGAAGTTTTTCTGCATCTTAGACGGCAAGTGAGTAAACTACACCCACTCTATCGTACAGAACATTATACTATGTATCAAATAACACTACATCTAGAGTGATACTCGGCGGCATATTAATGGTGCACGGGCATAAAAAAGAAACTTTAGCTTTCAATTAACATTTGCATTTATTGAAGTTTTTCGGCATCTTAGACGGCAGGCGAGTAAACTACACCCACTGCATCGTACAGAGCGTTATATCATCAATCAAATAACAGTACTTCTAGAGTGATACTCGGCGGCATATTAATGGTGCACGGGCATAAAAAAGAAACTTAGGCTTTCTATGAACATTTCCATTCATTGAAGTTTTTCGGCATCTTAGACGGCAGGCGAGTAAACTACACCCACTGAATCGTACAGAGCATTATACTATCTATCAAATAACAATATTTCTAGAGTGATACTCGGCGGCATATTAATGGTGCACGGGCATCAAAAGAGACTTTGGCTTTCTATGAACATTTGCATTCATTGAAGAAAATTTGCATCTTAGACGGCAGGCGAGTAAACCGCACCCACTGCATCGTACGAAGCATTAAATTCTCGATCAAATAATTTTATTTCTAGAGTGATACTCGGCGGCATATTCATGATGCACGGGCATCAAAGAGACTTTGGCTTTCTATGAACATTTGCATTCATTGAAGTTTTTCTGCATCTTAGACGGCAAGCGAGTAAACTACACCCACTCTATCGTACAGAACATTAAACTATGTATCAAATAACACTATATCTAGAGTGATACTCGGCAGCATATTAATGGTGCACGGGCATCAAAAATGAAACTTTAGCTTTCAATTAACATTTGCATTCATTGAAGGTTTTCGGCATCTTAGACGGCAAGCGAGTAAACTACACCCACTCTATCGTACAGAACATTATACTATGTATCAAATAACACTATATCTAGAGTGATACTCGGCAGCATATTAATGGTGCACGGGCATCAAAAAAGAAACTTTAGCTTTCTATTAACATTTGCATTCATTGAAGGTTTTCGGCATCTTAGACGGCAAGCGAGTAAACTACACCCACTGTATCGTACAGAGC